>NC_000067.6:23066510-23366510 GCF_000001635.26 Mus musculus
CAACAAGACCTATTTATGTGAAGGGGAAGACCAGCCCAAGAGAGGCTGCAGCATTTTTCTTTAAAATGAGTTTGTCAAAAAAAATGATATATATTTATTTAATGCTTTTGTGAAGATTAATAAATACAGATCATTCTAGAAAAAGTTGTATTTTAAAAGAAAGCTAAGTAGGGATCCTCTGTGCAGAGGGGAAAGATACAAGTCTTATCTTGTATCAAAAACTACATAGAACAAAGACTTTTAGAATAGGGGTGTGGAAATTTCATTTTGATGGAGTGTCTGAGAAAGATGAACCAAAGTTAAATATTCACAATATGAAGTGTAAAGAGAAGTTGGAGAGACCAAGAAAGAAAATATAAGCTGTATCATTGGTGTGCATGCTGTTAGCCAAATTCAACTATGCACTTATTTAGAATAAAATACATCTAATTTTCTTACAGTTTACAAACAGGGATTTCTGGTTTTGTTTATGTTATACTTTGTTTGTAACATATTTGCTAGTAACTATATATTTTAAAAGGGGGTGATAATGAAACAAAGGTGGAAAAAGACAGACAGATAAAGTCATTGAGCAAGACCCTAAAGTGGGAAAAAGGGGTGTGGGGCTGAGGACATGGGGGGCATTGACTGGTCTCAGATGGGAGTGATGGTAAAGGCAGACATGATGCAGCTGTGCGCTGAGGGATTTGTTTATTGATAGGGTTACCTTTCTTGGGTGTGAGACGGAGAATAATGAAGGCAATGGGATGGAGTAAGCATGATAAACACAATGGTTTGGATTTGAAAGAACTGGGAAGAAGCAAAGATGCTGAAGACGTGTGTGCCGTGGAGAGCTAAGTGTCCCTGCTTCTCCTCTTGAGCTCTGATTGTATTTTGTGGGACAACAGTCCATATGGTTTACAGATTTTCTCCAGTATTCTCTAAAGCTAAAAGATAAATGTCTTTTTTTTTTTAATGGAAGTCAGCCCTCTTCATAAACAGATACAGCAGAAGAAAATGCAGGCTGGCTACATGTCATAAAGGTAACACTTGTGGAATATTAAATACACATTTATTGATTGAGCCATTCAACAACAGGTTAAGGAACATCTTCTATATGCTACAAGCAAAAACAAAACAAAACAAAACAAAACAAACAACCAAACCTTTAAAGTAGCCTAGAGTCAAATGGAAAGATAGTAGTCAATTTAGCTCACAAACAAATGGGGAATTGCAAAGTAAGCCCACTGTAAAGAAAAGGAGGAAGGGTCTATAATAACATTCAATAATGACTCTACTCCCTTGGAGGACCACACGAAGAAGGCTGCCCACAGGGAAGGACTAAAGTCTGCACACAATTCTGAAGACTGAGTAGGAGTCTCTCAGAGGAAGACGGTGTGCACACTGTACCCTGGGCAGAACAAACAACATATGCACACCCCAGAGCAGGCTGGGGGTGGGGATGAGTGCAGCGGGTGCTCTAGACTGAGCGCCAGCAAGAGGAAGAGGAGTTGGATCATAAACAAGGCTGGCTGACAACCATGTTAAAACTTTCCCTTTATGCTGAAGGCAAAATGAAATGATGAAACCTTCAGCAGGATGGCCGTATATGTGTCTGGTGCAGAAGTGATGGGGCAAAAAAGTCTTTACAGGGGATATTTGAAACCCAAATCATAGAGTCTTGTGATGGATTTGACAAAAGCATGAGAGAACTGGGGACAGTACAGCCACCTGGCTTCATTGTCCTGTTTGACAGTATAGATGATACACTATTAGGCATTGTGGAAGAAGACCAACAATTCAGATATTAGCATATTAAAATTGTAATGGTGAGAGTACAAATGTACAAATTAGTTGCCTTTAAGCAACTGTAGTGAATACATTTTTGGTGGTGCTAAGTATAATCTATATTCTAGTATTTGTTTCTGATGGTAACTGGGTTAACTTAGGGATTTTTGCCTCTGCTGATTGATTTTGAGACAGGATCTCATAATGTGGCATTGAGTAGATTGATAGTTGCTATTTAGATCGCAGTGGTCTCAAACCAACATCCAACAGTCTCTGCCTCCCATGTGCTGGAAGGCTTATATCACCACTCTGGGCATCTTTGTTGTTATTATTTCTGGTTTATATTGAATGATAATGATCTACTCTGCACAGTAACTTCAGAACTTGGCAACATGATTTCTATTATAAAACATTGGAAGTTGCAGAGGAGCCAGCTCAGGAGCAGTTTATAGAACATGTTGCATCTGTCTTCAGGAGAAATGTAGTGGTTAACTGGTTGTCTAACATCAGACTTAACCTTTCTTTACTTCAATGCATTTGTTTTTAATTCAATACTTAAAGGGATACTAACCATGATTTGTTCAGAGAATCCCCCAGTGGCAGAGTGGAAACAATTACTTGGGAACATAAAACTACATAGTAAACAGTTAAGGATTTTCTCTGTAGTCTTAAATGGGCCAACTTCTCATCTCTAAGTAAAGAGAACAACAACAACATACATACACAGGAATGAAATTAATCTGAAAGCAAAAATTTAGAGTCAACAGAAGTCCAACTTTGTAGATAGGAAGGGAAAAATGATAATTATTCATTACCAGAAAAAATACACTGTTGAATCAGGAGCCAACCATACAAATGCACGCAATGGTAGGAACAAAGCCACAAAAGAAGGATGTGAGAGGACATGTCACAGAGAATTGTTATAATTAGCTATTATCAGCAATAATAGCAAGACACCTGCAATTTATTAGCTTCTAATAGGATGTGCTGTGCCAAGGCAAAATGGTTCCTTGAATGATGTTATTATAAATACGGATGAATGGCTTTGCAGAATGTATTATTTCTTTTTCCTGACTTCTAAGACAACATACCTAACTTTAAATGTGAAAATCTGACAAAATATGAGTTATCAGACTCCTAATTTACCTCACTTTTTCTTTTATCTCTTCAATTATCAGTAATTTTTATAAACATGGAAACCATCCTCTATATTTTGTAAGTACTTTAATCTCTTACATTAAACTTTTACTTTTTTCTAAATATACACAGCTTTATTTTGTGCATAGTTAGTAAGTAATTACAGAGATATTTCATAACATATTAATCTAATAACTTACATTTGAGACCTTATGTTTCTATGTATTCACTGTTAAGAATATAATTAAAATCTTTAAATGTACATATTTGCCTCTGATAACACAAAGCCAGATATCACATCGAATGATATGAACCACTTTAATATTTTATATGTTTTGGTTTTCTTAGCTATGCACTGAGTCATCCTTTCTAATCACAAAAAAGGAAATGCCAGGCAAGCATGGTACTACACTCCTGCAGCTCCTGAACTCAGGAGGAGAAGGTGGGAATCTGAGTGTGGGGCTGCCTAGGCTACTGAGAGAGCCATGGGACTTTTGATGAAGGATTTAGGAGGGAAAAGTGGCCTCTTCAGAAAATGAATATCCACAATTAAAGGCATGAAAATGAACTCATCACTTATAATGTATAATAATCAATTCAACTGTATTATTGATCCTACTGTGAGACCCAAGATCTCTGAACTGCTAAGAGGAAACACTTCAGCATACAGGGATATAAGAAGCCCTTTCTGGAAAGTGCTCTGATAGCTCAAGAATTATAGAAAGAATGGGAAAGTGGGGTTGTATGAAATGAAAAACTACAAACCAAAGAAACTACCCAGGTAAAGACAAAGCATACGCAGTGGGAGAATACATTTGCCAGGCATTCATCGGAAAAGAGATTAACATCTAGAATTTATAAGCAAAAACCCTTTTAAAATTAAAAAGCAAGAAGATGGGGAAATGGCTTAGTAAATTAGAGTGATTGATGTGTAAGCATTAGAGCCTGCATTCCAATCCCAACAACCCACATTGAGTTGAGTGTGCTCCATTCTCTGTTGTAACATCAGCACATTCAGGGTTGAACACAAGGAACTGCTGGATCTCGCTGGGTACCTGGTTAGTTCTACCCTTAATAAAATACATTGTCCCAAAGGAATGTGGCAAAGAGTAATAGAGGACACCAAATATCCTCCTCTGACTTCCATGCATAGGAATGGATATATACACTCCACATACATAGATACCTATACATCACACACACACACACACACACACAGAGAGAGAGAGAGAGAGAGAGAGAGAGAGAGAGAGACACACATACAACCTATACACCTCCACCCTCCACATGCTTACACATGAACATGCATGCACACACACAAAGTAAAAAGTATTAAAACCCATTATCTAATTGAACATGTACAAATGTATTGAATAGATACTTCTCAAAGGAGATAGAGAAAATGTGCATCATCCTTATACAAATCTCCACTGAGAGCACATCTTTCTCCAGTCAGTTAGCTATTGTTAAAATAAACAACAAATGCTGGTGAGAATGTGGAAACATTTTGCTAGTGAGAGCATAAATTGTAGCATCAAATATGGGAATCAGTACAAAGGTCCTCAAAACAAAAGTAGGGGGAGCTGAAGACATAACTCGGTGGTTCAGAGGACGTATTGCTCTTACGGAGAACCCATATTGGCTTCCCAGCATACATATGATGGCACACAATGCTCTATAATCGCAAAAAGATGGTTTTCCAGGTCCACATAGCATGACTGCTATTACAAAGGCAAGTTAATTGTACGGGTAGGTAATATGCCCATAGAATAAATAACCATTAGAAGATTTTTGATGGAGCCTATGAAGCATTTAATCATAGAACTTTAGAGACAATAAAAATATTTTTAAAATTGCAGTTGGCTAGATAACTATCTACCAAAAGGCAGGTCCTAATAACCAACACCTTTGATGTTGTCTTACTTAGGAAGAGGGAGCCTTGCCACTGTAAGTATTCCAAGAATCTAGAGATGGAGATCAGTCTAGATAATACACTGAGTGTATTTATAAGAGGCAAGATGAGAAGAAGGCAATATGAAAAGAGAGATAGCAATACATCCACAAGCCCAGTAGTGGAAACAGCTGCCAAACAACTGGTGCCTGGGACATGGATGTGGGAAAGGTCCTATTTTTTTTTTATACAAGTCTCACCTTGAGTTGATTGTGTTACCTTATAGTAGAATCAAAAGCTGAGGGAAGGAGAAAAAAATGTCTCGAGCACTAACAAGGAGCAAGGTCTATTGGACATTAAATTTCTGGCCTCTAGAGCTGTGCACTAAGTTTCTTCTCTAACCATCTGTTATGTCCGCCTTAGAAAATGACATATCTATCTACATTACACCTATGTTAAAGATGCACAGAGAATTTGTTCCCTAATGAGAACATCCTGGGCACCCTTAGCAAAGGGGTGATTTTATACAGGTCTCACTCTGAATTAATTGTGTGACTTGGAGCAAGAACCTGAGCCTTCCTGTTAATTTCTTCGCATTGGTTGAGATAGGCAATGCTAAATCTTGCTTTCACCAATAGAGTTTAGATTTGTTATAGCAAGAGGTATTTTATTAGCTAAAGGAGTACAAATAACAATGTATATACACAGAGTCACATACACAAAAACATGCACACACACACATAAACAGTCAAACACACACACATGCACACACATAAACAGTCAAACACACACACATAGTCACACATCCATGCATACATAGCTCTTAAGTGCGTATTTCATAAGAAAGCTTGTTTGAAGGGGAGAAAGAAGGCTGTCTATATTTGTTCTCAATTGTGCTAACATTCTTTCTTATAGTCCTCACTATATGAAGCTTACTGTAACAGTACAGTCAGGGACAGTATATCTGAAATTTTTAGGCACATGATGGACCACTCTTCTGAGTGCAGGAGTGGGCAGGTGACCAGCATTGGTGGTGTGGTACTAGCTGGTGAAGAAGCCCATGGAGTACCAGAAATGAGAGTGTGCAGAAGCAATGACTTCTTAACCACAGGATGCTCTGAAGCATCATCGATTCTCGAAGCATGCACAGAGTTATCTGCCTACATCTACAGAGTTACCAGAAAGTCCATGCAAACCTAAGTATTCAAGATCATAGACAGCTGTATCCAGGGCTGCCGAATGGAATGGGCTCTGTCAAGAGCCCTCACACCCAAGCTATTCAAGTCTGCAGCACACACCAAAAACTCTGTGGACCTCTTTCTTAGCATCAGCCTCTTGACCTTATGCATAATTTAAATGGGAAACAGTTAAAGGAATTCTATTATGGAACATATATTGAAGGAAATTTCTAAGCAAAGAATTGATAGTTGACACTATTGCAAACTAAGTGTTATCTACTGTCACAAGTGGACACACTAAGACGTTGAGGGGAGAATGCTCCCACTAAGTGGGAGAGCCAGAAGAATTCTATCCAGAGCCATAAATGGTAGTTAAGTCCTGAAACTAGTTCCTAACTATACCTCAAGAGCAGTATGATAGAAATTGCCCACTTGAAGCTTTTCATCTCTGTATTTCTTCTTCAACTCTGTATTTTGAGCTCATCATAATAATTATCATCATAGGGTAAAGATTCATATGAGGACCCACAATCATTTTGGCAAGATAAAGAAGCAAGAACTATCCTCTAAACTTCCTTGATTTCTGTTCTGTTTTTCTGTATTTGTGTGTGTGTGTGTGTGTGTGTGTGTGTGTGTGTGTGTGTGTGTGCCAGATTCTTTTGCAGCCCAGGTTGACCTTGAACTTGGTTTGTAACCAAAAATGACCTTAAACTTTTGATCATTCTGTCTGCTGGAGTTTCCCTTAATATGAAGTCTGATTCAAATGCCCCCTATTTCTTTATTAAATGCCCCACTACTCTCAGAAAATACACCTTTAGATTTTTTCAAAGTGTTCACCACAGTAATGTGCAGTAATCTATTACCTGTGTAAATGCTGAACCATACTTGGTCAATTTGGTGGCTCCAGAGTCTCAAGCCATTAACCTGCCTCACACACACACACACACACACACACACACACACACACACACACACACACAAATATCGCAACAAAACAAAGTCCATATCACAGATATCTTCAGACAATTTCTAGAATATAATTCAAGGTCAAGACTGTCCACTGGTCAAGTGGTTCAACGGTACCCAGCATCTCTTTCTTCTAGGGCTCTTGATGACATGAGACGTTTGCCACATGAAGAGATTGAAAGAGTGAGTTTGCAAAGCCAAATACTTCAAGGAGACTCAACGTTTTTTAAAGGAAATTTTGCTTTATTGGCCAGGTTTTCATGAGGCCGTTTTCATGCAAGTATAATTTGACTATATCTATCCCTTCTGTACTTGCCTACCCTCCTATTTATCTCCTGTTTTCTCCCATTAGTCCCCCTTTTCTGTACACACATTATTTATAAAGCATGTATCTATAAAGGATAAGTCCTGTAAATGAGAGGAAAATATGTGATTTCTCTTCGAGCCTGGCATAATTGATAACATAGTATCATGCTTCCGGAAACATTGATTTTTTCTTGCAGGGTCCATTTTCATTCCTCTTTGTAGCCAAAAAAAAAAAAAAAAATTCCAGTATTTATGTAAGTCACATTTTCTTTCTCCACTCCTTTGCTTATAGATACCTGACTTGGTTCCATAATCAACATACTTATTAAAAAGTACCTTCCAATAGGAACCTGCATCAGGTCAAGGTGACCAGTACCAAAAGTAAAAATGTGAAGTATGTAGTGTGACTGAGAGATCAGAAGTTGATAGAAGGAATGCTGATGCAGGGGAATACATTCAAGTGGGCAGCTTGGAGGAGGTCTGGACTGGTTCTGGGTGTGACATGCCTCTGACAGTCCCAAGACCATCCCAGGGTATGATTATGGAGTTAGGACAAGATCTTACTCAGCTAACATTATCATAATCTGTTTCTCTCCTGACTCTAAAGCTTCTCACACTGCTCTCTACACCTATTCACAGTCTTAAGTCCACCATCAGTTATGACTGTACAGCATCAGGATCACAGCCACAGGCAAGTGACTGGGGACATCTGCAGCATCTGTATCCTTAGCCCTGTAACAAGTGCCCCTTCCATCAACAGTTTCCTGTTATTGTGCATTTCTATCAATGTTTGTATCTAGATCTCCTTTACTCAGTTCACCAGCTACTTGGAGAACAGAGCTTTGTGTGTCTTCTCTGCTAAGTCTCTCTTCATTTCTAAAATTCAGATTCCCATGTATCCATTTATGCTATCTAAATTCAGTTCAACCTAAATCACATTCTTCCTGAGTCTGAAACATTTTTCAATTTGTGTCCATATTCTTCCTTTCCACTTGTTTGACTCCTATATGATTCTTGGTGGTCAAGTTTCCACCAGCCACAATCTTCCCAACTGGCTTTTCAGAGACATCCTAGTAATTAAATGTCAGCTTTGACCCTCACATACAGAAGATATTGAAAGTAGAGACCTGGTGAATCTACATTAACCTCGTATAGAGCTCTGTATTCTTGAGGCTCAACATGTTTATCTATAAATACTGCTAACCTCATGGACTTTTGGGAAATAGCAAATTATTGCAAAATCTTCCTGCTTGTCAAATAAAATAAGATAAAATAAAATAAAATAAAAATGTCAACATCGGCAAAAATATATAAAATTGACATAAATTTAACCAAAATTTTGAGGAAAGTATAATACTCATTACTTAAATGCATATGTGTCATTTATGAATTATAACAGAATTCAAAACTAAATATGTCGGGTTTTATATGCATACCATCATTTTGGTCCTAAATGTACTTAATAGAGTTCCATGATTACTAGCTTGGGAATTCTTTTTTTGGATTGTTCCTTACAAAAATAATGATGCATAAGACAACAGAATTTTGGAACATCAATTTTACTGTGAAGAGATATAATGAGAATCTGGACAAGATCCACATTGAGTTCACAGAGCTTCCAGAACATTTCCTAAATGGTTCCAGATTCAATTTTGAGCACAAGTGAGCTTCTCACAATTTATTGTAAGTACTACAAATTTTCAAAGTTTTATTTTATTTTGACAGGTATAAAATATTAATAACTGAGCTTTTACATCCCAACCAGACAAATGATTGGAAATGTTCTTAGACAACTAGAATGCCAGTCTAGATATACAAAAACAATGGGGTTTTTGTTTGTTTTATTTCCTGGCATTTAGAGAAAATTTCTATTAAAACATTTCTGTCTTGCCAACCAAACTGAATTTTCAAAAGCAACTTCATTGTTCATTACATAAGCAAATCAAAATGATCATAGCTCTATATCCTTTTAAATAGCTACAATAGCAACACTACAACAACATTATTAAATTTAAATGTCCAATTAATCCTACAATTTCTGATGCAGAATATTGCTCTGGATTGTCTTTTTTCGGTACAACATTGTCATACATTGAATGATAGGTAGTATACCAGTACCATAGATCTGATCATGTTCTGAGGTGAATAGATGGACTTGCCATTATCAGGGATGCAAGTTAGATTGAATTTGTAGGATAAAAGACTGGTTGAGATAGGGACACTCAGGGTTGGAACTGTATGGTGATAAGAATGTTGTCCATAGATTGAGGCATGTAGAGATACTTCAAAGATTGACAGGGGGCTTCTAGTATTCTATGTGGCAGAAAACCCTGAAGCAAAGAATGAGCCTCCAAATGGAGCAAGCAGAGAAACTACAGATAAAACAGGTTGGGGATGGGGGTCTACAATGCAAAAAATAATAGTTAAAGTATCTCTGACAATTGATAAAAATATTTTTGAAGGATATTTCTCTGATAGTAAAATATATGTAGCAGATATGTAGCTCAGTCTTCATGTGGGACCCAACAAATAGAGTGGGAACTTTCCTTGAATGTTTAGCCTACTGGTGGATTCCATTCCCCTAACTGGGCTGCCTTCTCTAGCCTCAGTGAGAGGAGAAGGGGAGGGGGAATGGGGTAGAATCTGCCAGAGGGGAGACAGGAAGGGGAGAGGAGGTAAGACATTGGGATGTAAATTGGGTGTAAATAAATTTAAAATTATTAACTTTAATCAATTCAATGATATTTGTAAGAAAACAATAAATATGGCTTCTGAATAGAATAAAAAAATCACATCTGGCATTAGGTCTACAAAAAAGTAAAAAAACCAACACTTTATAAAGGGGAAAATCAATTACTAGAAAGCCTACAAGACATCATCGACTACAGAATTAGTGGAAAGGGACATTAAAACAGCTATTATAACTATATTCCATATGGCCAAAACTCTGACTAATTTAATTACTCTTGGCAATAATACTATGTATTAGATTTCAAGTTTGCATATTGCATAGTCAAAGGCATAGTTATTTTGTTGTTCTTCTTACAGAAAATTTGAGGGATTATGACACTTAAATAATTCAAGGGATTCATCCACTTTAAATGAAAAAAGAATGCTTTTCTGTATTAGATAAAGTCGGAAGTTAGTGAACTATTGCTGTCTGCTGAATTCAAAAGAGAAATTTATCACTGCATGGATATTTTTCTCGAATTATTGCATTGTTTTATGGAATTTCCAGTGTTTCAAAGCATATTGGAAGTTGGGATTGGGTATAGTGTGATGGGATTTAGTAAACGGTCAAAAGGCAGTGGGAGAGAAAACAGTCGAATACACCAGAAATACATCTATAGACATGGTCTAGGTTAATAAAGTGATGGAGTATTTTGAGCTATAGCCAGGGTGAGTGTGATAAATGATTGAGCAACAAATTATCCACTCCAGGTGTCTAGGGTATAAGTCATTTCCTTCCCAGGATCACCAAATAACCTCCCAGCATCACACAAATCACTTACAATATCCTGGAAACGAAACCAATCTAGTTCCTGCAACTAAAGGTAAAGGAAGTCAAGAAGAGAAGTAGGTAGTTTGTGTGTATGGTGGGCAAGTGGTTGAACTTTACGCTATATCTGGAACATCTGTTGTAGAAGCGCTATAACAGAAACCAACAAAACAAAACAACAAAAACTTCAGTTGGAGAAATGAAGAAGTGATTCCTCTTATAGTTTCTTTCTTGCTATTTTCACAAGCTCAGGGCAAATAACCCTATATATCTGACAGGCTGCCTACTCATTGTTAGATGCTGATTTTGTCACTCACCACAGAGCTACTGTAATGGATTACTGGCTGCTATGATCATAGTGGAACAGGTGTCCTTGTGATAGAGTGGAACATTTTTTTAGAAATATGCCCATGTGTGGCTTAGCCAACTTGAGGTAGAACTAATTCCCAATTTTCTCAGAAACTTCCAAATGGATTTCCAAACTAATTGTACAATTGGGCTTTTTGGTTTGTTGCTGCCTAGGTTCCTCAGTTCTTAATACAATTTGGATATCGGCACTTTGTCAGATGTGGATTTGGTGAAAATATTTTTCCATTCTGTTGGATGCCTCTGTCCTTTTGACAGTATCATTTGCCATACAGATGCTTTTCAGTTTCATAGGATCCCTTTATTAATTGCTGATCTTGGTGCCTGAGCTGTTGCTGTTCTGTTTAGGAAGTTGTCTCCTGTGTCAATATGTTCAAAGATATTCCCGCATTTTCTTCTTTCAGATTTAGCATATCTGGGTGAATGTTACAGTCTTTGATCCACTTGGAATTTACTTTTGTGTAGGGTGATAGATATGGATCCATTTGCATTCTTTTACATGTGAACTTGTAGTTAGACAAGTACTATTTGTTGAAGATGCTTTCTTTTTTCAGTTGTATAGTTTTGGCTGCTTTGTCAAAAAATCAAACTTCCATAGGTGTGTAGATTTACTTCTAGTTCTTCTATTCTATCTCATTGATCAACCTGCTGTTTATATGCCAGTACCAAGCAGCTTTTATTACTATTGCTCTGTATTATTATTATATTGCTTGAAACCAGGGATAGTGATTCAAAAACTCTTTTATTGTACAGGATTGTTTTAACTATCCTACATTTTTGTTTGTTTGTTTGGTTGGTTGGTTTTTCCATATGAAGTTAAGCATTGTTCTTTCAAGGTATGTGAAGAATTTGAATGGGAATTGCACTGAATCTGTAGATTGGTTTTGGTGGGCTGACCATTTTCATTTTGTTAATCCTACTGATTCATAAACATGGGAAGACCTTTCCAGCTCCTTCAAATTCTTTCTTTAAAGATTTGAGGTTCTTTTCAGGTCAGTCCCACAACACCCAGAGAAATATCTACTCCCAGAATACTCTAACACTCCCAGAATCATAGGATCAGAGGTGAGAAGGACACAACATCTGCCCCAACACCAGAAGTAAATGAGACCAGAGGCCCTCAGGCACACAGGAACTCTGACTGACCAGTGGTATGGGTTCCTCCTAATCTGGGCCTGTGCCCTGAGCAGACCTTAGACACAAACTCTGTAGCCAGTCCCATAACAACCAGAGGAAGACCCACTCCCAGGTGCTCTAACATGCCCAGGCCCACAGAAACCCTGGATCCTGGGATCCCAGGATCTTGGTCACACAAGAATCTCAGGATACCAGAAGCAGCTTGACTCCCAGGAGCTCTGACACACCCAAGATTTCAGGATCACAGGATCACAGGGTCACAGGGTCACAGAGACAACTGAACTCTGAGGAGTTCTGACACAACCAGGATCACAGGAAGAAAAGGGTCCAGTAAGATATAGCAAGGGCAAGTAGCACTAGAGATAATCAGATGGCGGGAGGCAAGCATAAGAATATAAACAAAAGAAACCAACGTTACTTGGCATCATCAGAACCCAGTTCTCCCACCACAGGAAGTCCTGGACTTACTATCACACTAAAAAGCAAGATTGAGATCTAAAATCACTTCTCATGATGACAATAGAGAACTTTAAGAAGGACATAAATAACTCCTTTAAAGAAATATAGAAGAATACAGGTAAGCAGGTAGAAGTCCTTAGAAAGGAAACACAAAATCCCTTAAAGAATTACAGGAAAACACAATCAAACAGGGAAAGGAAAGAACAAAACCATCCAAGATTTAACAATGGAAATAGAAGCAATAAAGAAATCAAAAAGGGAGAAAACCCTGGAGATAGAAAACCTAGGAAAGAGATCAGGAGTTATAGATGCAAGCATCACCAACAGAATACAAGAGATAGAAGAGAGAATATTAGGTGTAGAAGATACAATAGAAAACATTGACACAACAGTCAAAGAAAATGCAAAAGGCAAATAGCTCCTAACCCAAGATATCCAGGAAATCCAGGACACAATGAGAAGACCAAACCTAAGGATAATAGGTATAGAAGACAGTGAAGATTCCCAACTTAAAAGGCCAGTAAATATCTCCAACAAAATTATAAAAGAAGACTTCCCTAACCTAAATAAAGAGATGCCCATGAACATGCAAGAAGCCTACAGAACTCCAAATAGAAAAGAAATTCCTCCCTTCACATAGGATTCAAAACATCAAATGCACTAAACAAAGAAAGAATATTAAAAGCAGTAAGGGAAAAAGGTCAAGTAACATATAAAGGTAGACCTATCAGAATTACACCAGACTTCTTACCAGAGACTATGAAAGCCAGAAGATCCTGAGCAGATGTCATACAGACCTTAAGAGAACACAAATGCCAGCCCAGCAAAACTCTCAATTACCATAAATGGAAAAAACAACATATTCCATGGCAAAACCAAATTTACACAATTGTCTTTCCATATGCCCAGCCCTACAAAGGATAATAGATGGAAAACACCAACAAAAGGAGGGAAACTACACCCTAGAAAAAGCAAGAAAGTAATCTTTCAACAAACTTGAAAGAAGTTAGCCACACAAACATAATTCCATCTCTAACATCAAAAATAACAGGAAGTAATAATCACTTTTCCTTAATATCTCTTAACATCAATGGACTCCATTCCCTCTAAAAGATATAGACTAAGAGACTGGATATGTAAACAGGACCCAGCATTTTGCTGCATAAGGAAATACACCTCAGTGACAAAGACAGACACTACCTCAGAGTAAAAGATTGGAAAACATTTTTTCAAGCAAATGGTCTCAAGAAACAAGATGGAGTAGCCATTTAATGTCGAATAAAAGTAACTCTCAACCAAAAGTTATCAAAATAAATAAATAAATAAATAAATAAGGAAGGACACTTCATACTGGACAAAGGAAAAATCTATCAAGATGACCTCTCAATTCTGAGCATCTATGCTCCAAATGCAAGGGCACCCACATTCATAAAAGAAACTTTACTAAAACTCAAAGCACATATCATACCCAGCACAATAATAGTGAGAGACTTCAACATCCCACTCTCATCAATGGCCAGATCATGGAAACAGAAACTAAACAGAGACACAGTAAAACTAACATAAGTTATGAACCAAATTATTCTAAGAGATATTTATAGAACCCTCCATCCTAAAGCAAAGGGATATACCTTCTTCTCAGCACCTCACAGTACCTTCACCAAAATTGACCGTACAATTGGTCATAAAATAGGCTTCAACAGATACAAAAAGATTGAAAAAATCCCATGCACCCTATCAGATCACCACGGACTAAGCTTGGTCTTAAATACCAACAAAAACAATGGAAAGCACACACACACACACACACACACACACACACACACACACACACAAGCTGAACAATGCTCTACTCAATGATAATTTGGTCAAGGGAAAAAATAAAGATAGAAAGTAAAGACTTTTTAGAATTTAATGAAAATGAAGATACACCATACCAAAACTTATGGGACACAATGAAAGCAGTGGTACGAGGAAAATTCATAGCTCTGGGTGCCTCCCAAAAGACACTGAAGTAAGCTCACACTAGCAGCCTGACAGCACACCTGAAAGTTCTAGAACAAAAAGAAGCAAATACACCCAAGAGGAGTAGATGGCAGGAAATAATCAAACCAAATAGAAACAAAATGAACTATAGAAAGAGTCAACCAAACCAGGAGGTTCTTTGAGAAAATCAACAAGATAGATAAACCCTTAGCCAAACTTACCAGAGGGCACAGAGACAGCATCCAAATTAACAAAATCAGAAATGAAAAGGGAGACATAACAACAAAGTATAACGTAAAATAGCTATTCAGTTTGTTGAATATTAACAGTTGAAAATATTAAAATCATAATCTACAAAAGAAGAAGAAGAAGAAGAAGAAGAAGAAGAAGAAGAAGAAGAAGAGGAGGAGGAGGAGGAGGAGGAGGAGGAGGAGGAGGAAGAGGAAGAGGAAGAGGAGGAGAAAAGGAGGAGGAAGAAGAAGAAGGAGGAGGGGAATGGGAAGAAGGTGTAGAAAGGGAAGGGGAAGAAGGGGAAGTTCTTGTCAGACAGGTCTTTCAATGCTTGGCTAGAGTTATACCAAGATATTTTATATTTATTTGTGGCTATTTTGAAGAGTGCTTTTTCCCCATTTTCTTTCTCAGCCTATTTATCATTTATACATAGAAGGGCTACTGATTTTTTTAGTTAATTTTATATTCAGCCACTTTGCTGAAGGTGGTTATCAGCTGTAGTTCCTTGGAAGCATTTTGGGAGGTCACTTACATATACTTTCACATCATTTCTGAATAGTCATACTTTGACTTCTTCCTTTGTAATTTGTATCCACTATCAAAGTGGATACAAATTTTATTTATTTTTAAATAAATAAAATTTATTGCTATAGCTAAACCTTTTAGTACTATATGGAATAGATATTGAATGAATGGGCAGCCTTATTCTGTTCCTGAATTTAGTGGAATTGCTTTAAGTTTCTCTCCATTTAACTTTATGTTTGGCGATTGGCTTGCTGTAAATTGCTTTTGTTATGTTTAGGTATGTCTTTTGTATCTCTGATCTCTCGAACTCTTTTATCATGAATGGGTATGCTTTGTGTCAAGGTTTTATAGCATCTAATGAAATGATCATCTGTTTTTGTTTTTTCTTTGGGGGTGTTTATTTGGTGGATTACACGGACAGGTTTTTATATGTTGAATCATCCCTGAACCTCTGGGATGGAGTCTTGTTTATCACAATGGATGATATTTTTGATGCATTCTTGAATTATGTTTATGATTATTTTATTGAGTGCTTTTGCAATGCATAAGGGAATTTTTCTCATAATTTATTTCTTGGTTAGTCTTTATGTGGTTTAGGTATGTGACTATGGTCTTATAAAAATAAGTTTGGCAGTGTTCCTTCTGTTTCTATTTTATGGAATAATTTGAGGAGTATTGGTATCAGCTCTACTTTGAAAGTCTGGTAGAATTTTGTACTAAAATTGTCTGACCCCGTACTTTAGGTCCATTTAATTCATAATGTCAGTTATTTTTGTTATTTTTCTGTTTAGTTTTTGTCTGAATGACCTGTCAGTTGGTAAGAGTGGGATGTTGAAGTCTCCCAGTATTAAGGTGTAGTTCAATGTGGGACTTAAGCTTTAGTGATGTTTCTTTTATGAATGTTTGTGCCCTTGCATTTGGGGCATAGTTATTCAGAATCAAGACACCATCTTGGTAGATTTTTAATTTAGTCAGTATGAAATGTCATCCATCTTTTTTTATTCATTTTAGTTGGAAGTAAATTTTATTAGATATTAGAATGGCTACCCCAGCTTGCTTCTTGAGTTCATTTGCTTGGAAAATCTTTCTATCCCTTTACTCTGATGTAATGTCTATGTTTGATATTGAAGTGTGTTTCTTGTAATCAGCAGAATAATGGATCTTATGTTTGCATCCATTCTGATAGTCTGTGCATTTTTATTGGAGAATTGGGTCCACTAATGTTGAGAGATACTTGAAGAGAAATTATTGTTAATTTCTGATATGTTGATGATGTTTTGGTTGTTGTTGTTGTTGGTGGTGGTGATGTGTGTATGTGAGTGTGTGTTTCTCATTTTTTGGTTTTGCTGGTGTGAAACTATTTCCTGGGTTTCTTGTTTTGTTGGGTGTAGCTGACCTCCTTACTTTCTAATATCTTCTGTTGAGCTAGATTTGTGGATATATAATTGTTTAAATTTGTTTGTGTCATAGAATATATTGTTTCTCCATCTGTGATGATTGAACATTTTGTTGGGTATAGTAGTCTGGACTGGTATCTGCTCTCTTAGATATTGCAAGACATCTGCTCAGGTTATTATTACTTTTAAAGTCTCTGGTGAGAAATCAGGCTTTATTTCTAATAAAGCTGTTATTATATGTTATTTGACCTTTTCCCCTTGTGGCTTTTAACATTATTTCTTTGTTCTGTAATTTAGTATTTTGATTTATGTAGTGGGAGGATTTATTTTCTGGTCCAATCTATTTGGTGTTCTGTAAGCTTCATGTACATCTATAGGCACCTTTTTCTTTAGGATAGAGAAAATTTCTACGATCTCTTTGAAAATGTTTTCTGGGTTCTGGAGCTACGATAGTTCTCCTTCTTCTATTCCTACTATTCTTATGTTTGGTCTTTCACAGTGTCCCAAATTTCTTGGATGTTTTGTGTCAGAAACCTTTTAGATTTATCATTTTCTTTGACCAATGTATCAATTTCTTCTATTGTATCTTCTACACCTGAGATTTTGTCTTCCATCTGTTTTATTCTGTTGAAATTGCTTATGTCTGTTGTTGCTATTCTCTTCCCTAGGTTTTCCATCTCCTGGATTCTCTCAGTTTGTGTTTTCTTTAGTGCTTCTATTTCCATTTTCAGGTCTTGAAAAGTTTTATTCATTTCCTTCACCTGTTTGATTTTCTTCCTGCATTTATTTATGAGATTTATTCATTTCCTCTTTAAAGGCCTCTATCATCTTCATATGTTTAAAGTCACTTTCTTGTGCTTCTGCTATGTTGGGATATCTAGGGCTTGCTGTAGTAGGATGGCAGGGCTCTGGTGGTACCATATTGCTATGGTTCTTGTTGATTGTATTCTCACACTAACCTTTCACCATCTGACTGTCTGTGGTTCCACAAGACTCCAGGTATGAAGACAGAGTTGTGTGCCAGAAAATGGAGCACAGAGAGCAGGTGGCAGTTTATAGTTGTTCTCTGTGGTTTAGGGGGACTTAGCAGGCAGGGGATTGGGCAAGGGTCTTAATTGGTTGTCCCTGGCACTAGAAGGTCTCCAGAAATGCAGATAGAGTTGTGGGCCAAAAAAAGTGCAGTGGGTGAGGTGCAGTCTGTAGCTGTTGGGTATGTTTTATGGGGATTTGGCAGACAAGGGATTCAAGGGAGCAGGGTCTTATCTGATTGTTGCCGGTGCTTCCCAGGCCTCCAGGAATGCAGGCAGAGTTGTGAGCTGGAAAATGTAGCACAAAAGTCATAAACATGACATTTATTCTAGTTCCCAAGTGCGAAGAGATCGGAGCTTTTTTTAAATGTATGATCAGGTAGCTATGAATGAAGGCATAGAATTCTGCATAAATTCCTGTCATCATGTCTGTTAAAAATTAACTTCTCTGGAATCTAGCTGTTATGTGTCAACACTGATACCCATAGATGAATAATGAAATGATGTTTTCAGCCTCAGAGCTCTTCTCTAGACAGGATTTAGATTGACTCTTTACGATGTGGACAACTTTAGAACCTAGTTCAAATCATTTACGGTTTTCATTTCTTGCTGTTTTAGCTCCTTTAAATACAATACCGTATTATCTAATTTGGATGAAAAAATACTAAAAAAAGGAGGGGGTAATGTTGCTAAATGCAAAACTCTTTCTTTCATTAACTGCATCAATGCCAAAGATCTAACTATGTTCTTCCAATCAAAGTGGAACTAACCATAAGCAATTTACACTCATCAAGTCTAGTGAGCTTTTCATGGACCCATCTGTGTATACTTACACACATTCATGCTCTCTCTCTCTCTCTCTCTCTCTCTCTCTCTCTCTCTCTCTCTCTCTCTCTCTCTCATATTTGGGTAATTTTGGTATATTTCCTGGTACTCCTTAGATGCATTTTCTTTTGTCAATCATTTTATTTGTTTTAGAATTTTTATGTGTGTGTTTCTTGCATCATGTGCATGCAATTGATGTCAGAGACCAGAAAAGGGTGTCAGATTCTCTTAAATTGTATTTACAGGTGGTTGCAAGCCATCTGAGATGGGTGGTAGGAGTGGAACTCATGTCCTCTTCAAGAGTGGCCAGTGCTCTGAAACTCTGATCATTTTCTTCAGTCCCCTCAGAGACATACTTGCTACTTAATTTGAACATTATTTTAAAACTTTCCATTTGGAGATAGAGAGCTGACTTAGAAGTTAAAAGCACTTACTAATCTTGCAATGAACCCAAGGTCATTGGGAGCTTTTAGATCCCAGGTAAGATTGCTCATTATTACCTGTAACTCCAGATTCAGGAGATCTGAAACTCTTTCTGTTCTCCATGGGCACCTACACTCACATGTACATTCTTTCCATAATTAAAAATAAAATAAATATTAAAAATGATTCATTTATTGGTCTATTAACTGCAATGTTCTGTAAATAAGACTTAGGTCTAGTTCATCTAAAAAATTTTTTGGTTTTTTGTTTTTTGTTTTTTGTTTTTTGCTGTTCGAGATAGGGTTTCTCTGTGTAGCCCTGGCTATACTAGAACTCACTCTGTAGACCAGGCTGGCCTTGAACTCAGAAATCCATCTGCCTCTGCCTTCCAAATGCTGGGATTAAAGGGATGCACCACCACTGCCCGGCTTATCTAAATTCTTAGTACACTACATTATGCTTAACGTCCAGGAAGTACACAACATACTTTTTGACAGAAATATGTTTTATACTAAATTATCATTGTTAGAGACAATTTATTTCTCTACAAAAGTTACTTCACAGACATCTAAATTACATTTCCACCAAAGCTCAACCTTTCTAATATTTGTAAAAATGATAGTCATAAATATGTAGTGATTCCTGGGTCAGCAAATTTCCTACAGAATATATTTAAAATGTATTTAATGTGATACTTATATAATATTTTCTGTATACCACGAGCAATTCTAAGTGCTTTATAGATATTGACTTGAATTATCCTCATAACAGACTATGAATAATATCACTATTTCCATTTGCAGTTGACAAAGCAAAGATTCATAGAAACCAGGTACTGGCATAAGTTTGGTCAGTTTGGAAGGAGAAAAACCAAGATTCAAATTCAAATTCAAGCAATGTGGTTCTCAGGCCATGGTCTCTATTACAGGACTAATGGGATTGCCAGTCATTCTTCAGCCAGAAAGTGAATGGCCATAATCATATATAAGAATCCTAATGTATATGTCATCCCCCCCTTTTGTTTTACAATGTTCATCAGTAGATGTCTTAGGGATTTTTAAGATTTTATTTCTATTTTATGTGTATGAATGTTTTCCTTGCATATATATATATATATATATATATATATATATATATATATATAAGTGTACCATATGCATGCCTGGTGGACATGGATGCCAGAAGAGGATGTTGTATTCTTTGGATAGAGTTACAGCCTGCTGCAAGCCACAGTGGAGATGATGTAACCTGTAGTAGTAGATGATGTCCTCTGTCATAGAGGCAAGGGCTCTGAACTACTGCACCATCTCTCCATCACCAACAGATATCTTTTATACTTCACAATTTTATTGTATTACTTGCCCCTAGAGAGCCTATCTTATTTTACTAAAAAGGAAAAACAACACAAAAATGAAAAGAAAAGCTCAATAATCCTCACAAAACCCAGGGAGGAATATACATGTTAAGAAAGGAAATATTTCCGAATGGATATTAGCAAAATTCTCACCTTCTCAAAACAAGACATGATAATGGTTTCCTGAGGTTGCTTTTAAGTTTTAGAAAGGATGTGGAAGGATCTAAGGGCTCTTCATGAAAACCAATTTTCTCTTTTTTTCTTGAACTTCAAATCTTCCCAGGATTAGCTGCAGCTGACCTTATCTTCCTTCTGTGCTGTCATAGAAATGAATTAGTCTCTCTTCAGCCAAACACTTCAAGTTACAGCAAGAAGAGGCAATCTGTAGACTAATCAGCCCCCTAAAATTTTCTTTAGCAGCATCTTTGCTGAAGAAAAGCAGGGTCCTTGGCTAGCATTTCAATTCAGCCACAAAGGAGAAAAGCAGTAAAAACAGATGCTGCCAGGACTAATTGAAAACTGTGTAATAAAAGGAATGCTATCAATTAAATTGCTATGTTCTTAAAAGGATCAATAGGGGTCACAGAAAAGATGTTCGGCACCATTTAGAAAATTGATGAAGAAGATTCCTCGGGAGATTAACTTGGAAAATTGTGTTCTTAGCAAGCAAGTGTATAAGGAACAAATTGTATACTAAAATAAGCCCTGAGCTTGTCTCCAAGGGAAAGGGAATTTCCAATTATAAAAGAATTCATCACCTTCAGACCTCACTATAAGAATTGTTTAACATGGTTCTATAGGAAGAAAGAAAATAATTGGCAGAATTGTAAGTGGGTGATCTAAACAGAGAAAGGGAACTGGAGGGGTAGATCACCTGTGAAGTACACTGGCTGCTCTTCCAGAAGACCTGGATTCAGTCCTAGCACTCACATGGTGTCTCACAACCATCTTTAGCTCCAGTTCCAAAAGATACATTGCCCTTATCTCCCCTGCACCATGCAGACTCATGGTTCACAGACACATACAAGAGAAATACCCATAAGCATAAAGTTAAAATAAATAAATATTATGAAATAACATATTCACATGCTTGCAACCTCTAACCCCACTGGGTAATTCTTTCTCCATTCTAGCAGTTTTCTTACATTCATACACTGAGAAATACTCATTTGAATACCACAGTAGACCTCTCTCAAACTTCCAAATACCTAGAATCCTCTGTGAGTTGCTCTTCTGTTCAGCAGAGTACAACCCTCTGAGAATTCTAACTGCCTTGGTCTGAGGGACTTAGGTAGTCTTTGGAAGCATTCTGAGCTCCAACTGGTGTATGCTTTCTGGCCCAATGCCTGGAATTTTCCTCAGTGCAACAGGCAGGCAGTCAATAAGCATCACTACCCAACCACCCCCATGCCTGACTCTCAGTGGTCAACATGTTTTCTTGATAGAGTTCTAGTGAATTGAAAAACCATCTTTTTAAAATATATTTTGCTTTTCACTGTTAATGTTGTACAAGGTTGTTGAGTAAATCTGTTCCAAACTGTCCCAACTTTGCCAAGCAGAACAACAACAACAACTTCTTCTTCTTCTTCTTCTTCTTCTTCTTCTTCTTCTTCTTCTTCTTCTTCTTCTTCTTCTTCTTCTTCTTCTCCCTTCCTCTTTAACTTCCTCCTCCTCCTCCTCCTCCTCCTTCTTCTTTTCCTCCTCCTCCTCCTCCTTCTTCTTCTTCTTTTCTCCTTTTTTTTCTTTTTTTCAAGACAGGGTTTTTCTGTGTACCCCTCCTCCCAAGTGCTGGGATTAAAGGTGTGTGCCACCACTGCCCGGCACAAAATTTCTTAAAGTCCCTCATAATCTTCGTAGAAAAAAAGTTTTTTGTTTTCTAATAAAAAAGTTAGGTTTATGTAAGTGCACAACTAATTCTTCATATATTTGCTTGCAAAAGACAATTTTCCAAATTAAGCTCTGGGACCTTCTTCCTGGTAATTTTTGTTAACTTTTCATATAATATATAAACATTAATTTAAAATAGATTATTGACAGAAATTCAAAACTTAGATTATAAAAAGTATAAGAAATAATTTAATTTTAATTAATAGCATTAATGGAAGATTATCAGGAAAATATCATCATTCTTCTAATAGCTACTTAAAAATTGAAACCCAAACACACACACACAAACACCACAAATGAAAAATCTAAAAGACAAAAAGGCCAAAATCTAAAAATTAAAAGTCAAATTGCAGATAGGCAAAAATTATTTTTCAAATTACATCTCTGATAGTGAACTTATAGCCATAAAATTTTTCTTAATCTTAATACAACAAAATCTGAATTAAAATCCAACCAAACTTTGTTGTCCCTGCTGCAAGAGGCACTCCTCCCAGTTTACTGCCATTCCCTTGGGACTCTGCCTGTTGCTATAGATCTACGGTCTCTTACCAATATCCATCTCAGCCTTTTATGCTTGCCTATCTCCATTACTTTCTGTCACTCACTCACCAAGAGAAGCACTTTCTACCAGGTAACCTGTAGCCACCACATTTCTCCTGGGATGGGAGTAGGGAACTGCGACTACGACTACTACTATGACTACAGCAACATAAATAGCTCTTATGAGTATGTCCTAGTATCTGAAAGAGTATACTAACAAAAGCCTTAATGAGCACCTTTAAAACACACACACACACACAGAGAACTGAATGAAAACACTTTAAGACACAAAGTAGAATTTAACAAAGCAATAAAATCACTTAATGAAAGTCAAACTGAAATAAGAACTGGAAATGAAAAACTTAGTATATTTGTCAAACAGAAACCTTAGGGGTAAGGCTTACCAACAGATTGCAAGATATGGAAGAGAGGATTTCATCTTGAAGGCAAAGTAGAAGAAATGGATAGCTCAGGTGAGGAAAATGTTAAATCTAGAAATCAGATACAAAACATTTAGGAAATCTTGGAAAATAAGAAGAGACTAAAGGTATGAATAATAGGTATAAAGGAAAAGGAAGAAATCCAGTATAAAGTCACAGAAAATGCTTTTAACAAAACTATAAAAGATATGTTCCTAATGTAAAGAAGGAGTTGCATAATAAAGTACAAGAAGCATACAGATTACCAAACAGACATGACCAGAAACGAAATACCCCACAACAATTTTAAAAAGTGTTTTACACTAAATATGCAGGACAAAGAAAGGATATTAAAAGCTGTAAGGGAAAATCCAAGTCACATCTAAAGGAAGGCCCATTATAATAACACACAACTTTTTCAGTGGAGACTCTGAAAACCAGAAAGGCCTGGAGAATTGATCTACAAACTCTTAGAGACTACAGATATACAGCCCAGACTACAATATCCAGCAAAACTAACAATCACACTAGATGGAGGAAGAAAAACCTTCCTAATATATTCAAACAATTTCTATCTACCAATCCAGCCCTATAGAAAGTACTAGATGGAAAATTCAGTCTTCAGAGGTTAATGACACCCAAGAAGATATAAATAATCCAAAAACAGGAAATAGAAAACTGGGAGGTAAATCACAATATAACAACAAAATACAGGAATCAATAAACGTTTGCTCACTGATATCTCTCAATATGAATGGCCTCAGTTACTGAATGAAAAGATAACATGCTAACAGATTTAATTAGAAGATAAGCTTCATTCTTCTGCTTTATCCAAGAAACATACCTCGCCATCAAGGATAGACATCACCTGTGAGTAAAATGACAGAAATTTCTCTAAGTAAATAGACCTAAGAAGTCAGCAGGTATAGCCATATTAATATCAGACAAAATAGACTTCAAACAAAAACTCATTAGAAGAGATAGGGAAAGACACAACTCCTTAAATAAAAAACTGATTAAGATAATACTGTAGCTCTAAAAATTTTTGCACCAATAACAAGGGCAACTAAGCTCATAAGAGAAAGACTATTACAACTAAAATCACATATTGACCTTCACACAATGATAGTGTGAGACTTCAATGCCTTACTCCCATCAATAGACAGGTCATTCAGACAAAAATAAACAAAGAATTACTGCAGTCAAATTAAGTCATAAATGAAATGAACCATACAGATATTTGTAGAAAATTTTCCCCAACACAAAAGAATATACTTTCTTCTCTGCAGCTCATAGAACATTCTCCAAGATTGATTATATACTTGGACACAAAGCAAATCTCAACAGATATAAGAAAGCTGAAAAAGCAGCCTACATACTATCAGACCCCAATGGATTACAGCTGCATATCAGCAACAGAAGCAAAAGACAGTATATAAACTCATAAATTTTTTCAGTATAGAAACTGGAAAAATCACTTCTGAATAAAAAAATGGGTCAATACTGAAAGAGAGAAAGGAAGAAAGGAAGATAAAAACGGAAAGAAAGAGAGGAAGGAAGGAAGGAAGGAAGAGAGAGAGGGGGGAAGGAAATTTTTTCAGAATCAAAATAAAATGAAAATACAACATATACAATCTATACTACACAATGAAAGTTCTAAGGGGCAGAGAAACACTTAAAGAAATGTTCACCCTCCTAAGTCATCAGGGAAATTCACATTGAAAGTACTTTTAGATTTCATCTTATGTCAATCAAGACAAGTAACAGCTCACTTGTGCTGGTGAGGATGAGGGGAGAGAAGAACACTCACTAGCTACTGCTGGGAGTACAAATCAGTGTGGCAGCTTCTGAGGGAGCTGGGAATAGATTCACCTCAGCATCCACCTATACTATTCTTAGGCATGTAGCCAAAGGACTCTACATCCTACTTCATGTTCATTGCCGCCCTATTCATAGTAGACAGAAATTAGAAACAGATTAGCCATTTTTCGGCAGATCAATGCATAATGAAAACACGTTACACTCACACCATGGAATATCATTCAGCTGTTAAAAAATGAAACTATGAAATACACAGGTAAATGAAGATAGAAAAAAATGATCCCAAGTGAAGTAACCCAGATCCCAAAAGACACAAATACTATGTGGTTCTTTTCTTATGTGTGGATGTCAGCTTTTAAAATTTCAAACTGTGTGCTAGAACACAAATAACCGCAGAGGTTATTGTTGAGGGGGGAGGATCGTTCAATGAAGGGGAAATAGAATATAGTGTTGTGGAGAGAAAGGGGGAACTAAAATAGAATACTTAAAGAGGGAAATGGGTGAGAAGAGTAAAAGAGAGAATACATGGAGGAATAAATAACATGAACAACTACTTGAGGCGAAGGCTAATACTATAGAAGCTTCTTTAAAATATATGGAAATGTAATTGAGGAAAATATGTAATAAAAATATTTTAAAAAATAACTACATATACAAGGGTGTTTGGAAATAATAAAAATAATATAAATTTAAAAAAATAAAATAAAATATATACATATAGAAATTCCAATGTAGTAACCAAATAATAGGGGAGAGACTGCTCCCAACCAGACATCTTTTTCCACCAAGTAAAGCCTCCAGTACCAGGAATGGGCTACATCCACTGAATCTCCAACCAAAGAAGCCCCATGCTCAGCTATTGCCTAGGCTATTGATTGCTCTCAACTACCTGATGGTAAGGTTGTACTGCTGAAGACAGCACTCAGTTAAGTCACTGAACCCAGAGAATTATAGCTGGTGCCTAAGTAGACGCTTACTGACTAGGATCCATGCCTGATGCTGGAAAGTATAGTTCATGCTACTGGAGGACAGAGGTAGTCACCAATATCACCCATCTACAAACATTGCTGTGTGCAACAGCTACACACTTGCAAGATACACTGTTGCAATAGTAACACAAATGTTATGGGCATAAACAACACTTCTTAATTGGCTGTAAGTCCCAATTGATGACATGGAACTCATGTCTGACACTGCTGAACCTGTGTCTAGATAGGACATGCACCTAGGGGAAAACCTAATTCTATTATTTTGCTCAAGAGACATCTGATCAAATGACTACTAATGACACTCTACTAAGCCTGTAGATCAGTGTCTCTCTCACTCAGCCGTCGTCAGAGAAGCTTCTTGTGGTAAGAAGGAATTAACAGAGAGACAGAGACCCACAACTGGGAAATATGCAGTGTAAGACTTTGGTACACTCAGCCCTAAATGAGATATCTTCACACCCTTCCCCTCAAGGCTTAGGAAATCTATGAGGAAGAGGAGACAGAAAGACTGGTAAATCCCAGAGGTGGTAAATGACTCCAAGGAAACAGTTTCTTCCTGATACAACAGAGCTGATGCATATATCAAATCCTGGAGGCAACGGCAGCACAAACCTGCACAGGTTCAAGTCAGAGCAGAGAGGGGGAAATGGACACGAGCGCCCACCCCTAAGCAAGAACATATCTGCAACTGGCACCAGCTGGCAGAGAAAAGATCAGTTTTCTCCAATAAAGTCACACTGCGTATATCAAACACTCTCTGGGGCTGGCCCCATGCCCTCGAATAATTGGCCCATACAAAATGAACAGTGCTATTTCTGTGAACTTTTTTTTTATAGTGTGCTTTGTTTTGGTATTGGTCTTGGGGGAGAGGGTATTTGTTCTTTTTTATTATTTGTTTTGAGTTTCAAGTATGCATTTTTACTTTTTCGTGTATGTGTTTCTTGTGTTTTTCTGTTCATTTTCATGTTTTTAGAAAGAGAGAAAGGGAGGGAGAGAACAAACAAAAAATTGGCCAGGTATGGCAGTAGGGAGAATGTGGAAGAAGCTGGGAGGGGGAGATGGTCAAAATGTTTTGTATAAATTTATTTTCAATAAAATGACAGAATAAAATAGGATAAATACAGGTAAACTTTGGGCAAATAAAGGAAACAAACAAATAGTTAATAAGCATGTGAAAATATTCAATATTATCAATAGTAAGAAGATGAAACATGAGGCTCACAGGGAGATACTAGTCTACCCATGGGGTGACTGTAATAAAATGTATGTACAGGGTGGATACTAAAAATGATAGAGTGAGACTGGGATGCTCGTGCAGTGCTTGTAAGGTTGTAAAATTATTCAACTACTGTAGAGACATTATTTCACCTTCTTGAAATAATTACAGTAAGTTTATTATGAGTCCCAGTAGTTCTACTCCAAAAAGTTTACCTAGTCAAAGGAGCTAAAAACCACATCTGCACTATTGGGTGTTGGTTGCTTACAGGACTATGATTAAAATGGGTCATCTATGAGAAAAAAATCCCAATATTCATGCAATGGCAAATGTATCTGACAGATATAAACCTCCATCCCATAGCTACTGCTTAGAAATGAAAAGAAATGAAGAAGGAAATGTACAATAGTGCAGAGATTCTGATGATACTACACTGTGGCCAGACACTAAAGGTTACAGGGTATTTGGGGGCAGGCAAGAATAGGAGGCAGTTTGTTGCCCTCATTTGCTTTTGGGTTATGTGATTTCCTCTTATAAAAATGCACTTGGCAGTCTATCTCCAGCACCTACATGTGCACATATACCTCTCTCCAAACAATGTCTCTAGCAAACTCAGAACCCCTTTGTGCCCTATCTGCATTGGGGTACACATATTCTAATCTCAGAACAATAATATACTTCATTGCCTGTGGTAATAATCAAATTGAGACATTTCCTATTAATGTTATTCCCAATGTACCTGGGTATCCAACCTGAATTGCCTTTGTGTACATTTAGTATGAAGGAGAAATTGGAGAAATTGGTAAATAAGGAGAATCTCATATTTACCACCTTATGTCTGTGTGTAACTAGGCGTTGTTATGGGAAGAGATATGCACAACAGGCAAAGGAATGTACAACCTAATTCATCAGGGAAATAAGAACCACTCAAAATATGGCCCCTGGGGAACCAACTCCTCCTCCTTCTGAACCCCCCAAAAGGGAGCCATGAACCATCATCAGGGCTCTTGACTATTCTCTGATGGGCCACTGTCAATCTAGACAATGTAACCCTCTTTAATTTGTACTGTAACTTTACTACAATATGGCCGTGTTGCTCTTTTGCAATTCTAAGGGAAACACCTGGCCCAGACTCTGGTGACCAGTAATGGTTTTGATCCATGTGAACAATATTCCAATAGCAGTAACATAAAAGCCACAAGGAGTTCCTTGGGAGTGAAAGCTGGAAGATGGAACTTAAAAGCAAATGTGTTTGAGGAGTATTGCTGTATTGTAGACACTTTTCCTGTAGCTGTAACAAAACATGTGGTTAAAGAACTCAAGAAAGAGAGGTTTGTTTGAGGTCACAGTTTAAGGGATCAATTGACAATATGAAAATCATGTCTTCAAGAACAAAAGACATTGGCCGCTTTGGTCCTCAACTGAGATACTTGCTTTCTCTGGATTCAGGGTGGGTCTTACCTGTTCTGATAAACATGACAATCTCCCAAGCACACTGAGAGCTGGGTGTCCTCCAGCTGATTCTAAATCCAGTCAACAACCCTTGGTGAGGTAGGGTGTTCTAAAACTGGATTTGTTTGACAAATGCAGAATTATGTAAATTTACCAAAGCTATATAACTTTCGTTTACAAAGTGGAAATTTTTATTACACATAACTTGTAATTTGATCTACTACTCTTAAAAACATATACAACTATGTTCTTTTCCCCTCTAGTTATACAAAAAACAAAAAAACAAAAAACAAACAAACAACAAAGAGAACTTAGGAGTCTATATTTGATCACTTTTTCTCAAGTATAAACAACCCAAAATTTGGAGAGGTTTTTAAATGATTGTTTTTTTCTAGAATATAAAACTATAAGTAAGCAAAATAGAACTGTGAGGCAGATTGCTATCTTCAGCAATTTTACATCACTATGTATCTGTTAAATTATTCAGAGATCTATCACAATCCTATAATGTGGATAGAGACAACAGTCTTGGTTCATTTTAAAATGTGAAAAATATTAAATGAATATTAAATTAAAGGCTTTATCAAAACTCTTAAGACCTCAAATTAGAAGATAAAAATGATTTTCCAGGTCTTGTCTACTCATTGATATTTAAATTCTTCTCTACAACTCTCCTTAAACCCTTTCAAATCTGTCCAGGAAGAACATCCCAGATAACTCGGTATCCCCAAGAGGGAACACTTGTTTACTTTTGCAGAGCACAAACAACTAGAAAGACAAAACAGGGATTCTCTACCTGATGCAGGTGGCACGAGGCATACACCATATCCAGAACTTTTGGATTCAACCATATCACAAGCTTCCAATACCACCACACAAATACTATATATAAACCGATAGCCTAGATCTCAGATACCCAGCTTCTCGTGAAGTATAAATTCTGTGAAAGGGGAAAGAACTGGTCTTCCCTCATTGACTATTGTACTCATCAATGTGCCCAAGAGTTTAATGACAATCTAAATTCATTATGCAAAACTAGATAAGCACACATAAATCATCGGCCAGTTTTCCACCACCTGTATTCCATAACCATGTTCATTGTATGCTGTTCGTTTGAAGAAGACAGAATCCTTTCTTGTCTTTTGTGACATCTAATAAAATTGTGGTGTGATATTTGGTTTTAATGTCAACCTGCCATAAATTAGATTCACCATAGCTGGGAGCCTCAGCCAAAAACTTGGCCTGATTATCTTAATTGATGTGGAAGACCCAATGCTCTGCCGATGGCGGATTTCTTACCCTTTGCTTGTTTGGATTTCTCTCTTATCACCAGGTTGATGTACTCTGTTGCTGCCGAGGCTGTTGCTGCTTTCTCCCTGATACCAGAACCCGTCTTTCCAAGCTTCTATCACTGGCTAAGGACCAGAAGCTTCCCCCAAAACTTCTAACACTGGGGGCAAGACTGGGACAGCTCAAGATCCAGCCTCTTGTACTAAGCGACTACCAGTTTCTCAGCCTCCCAGATGTGATACAACTGTTGTTACTAATTCACAGTAAGCTGACTTAATAAATTCTTTTAGAATATGTACATTCAACCTATTAGTTTTGTTCTTAGAGAACCTGATGTGGTAGCTTGGATGAAAACAGCACCCACAGGCTCATGGGGAGTGTCACTATTGGGAAGTGTGCCCTTATTGGAGTAGGTATGGCCATGTTGTAGGAAGTGTGTCACTGGGGCATGAGGCTATGCTTTCCTCCATGATGACATTGGACCAAACCTCTGAATTGTAAACCAACCCCAGTTGAACGTTTTCCTTTATAGAGTAGCCATGGTCATAGTGCCTCATCACAACAATAAAACCCTAAGACAGCTGGCTAAAATGTTTGTGACAGGGTATGTGTTACAGGAGGTAAATCAGAAACCAGAGATGAATGTAATGATTGGCAGCAATTTCAATGTCATGAATATACATGAGCCTAATACTTGGAACATCGCCTTAAGAAAATCCTGTCTACAGGCAAGTATTGCATTTTAGTATTAGAAATAAACTTTGTGATACTTTTATTGGTTTGCTTAAACATCTACATTGTTAGATACTGGAGAGACAGCTCAGCAGATAGGAGACAGTACTCATTTGCAGAGTGTCTGAGTTTGTTTCTCAGTACTCACATCAATGTCCTCTTCTGGTCTCTCTAGACACCAGGCATACACATGGTGCACATACATATATGCAGGCAAACACTCACACATGCAATTAAAATAAATATTTTCAAAATAGTGTGGGTAACTTTTTAAAATTACTATTACTGATTAGTATATATTATTGTGTCTACTATCAGAGATCTGATGCAAGAAGATCAATACCCAGTAAAGAACACACATGCATATTATCAAAAATTTAGCAGACACTGTACAGCCTAGAAATTGATCTTTGTTACATAGATCCTAAGTTCGGAAGCTGTTATTACATGATTGGGTACCTTAGACGAGTTAAGCCTTCTGTGTGTGTGTGTGTGTGTGTGTGTGTGTGTGTGTGTATGTATTTTAAATAGCAGTTTAAATTCTTGTATTTTAGCCTTTTTTCAAGCTGTAGTTGTACCAGGCAAACAAGCATGGAGTCATTACTCAATGTGCGATAGCATTTGTAAACAGCAATGAGGTGGAAAACTAATTAAATGTGGCTGGAAATTATAAATTAGTTAACGTTACCTCCAAGTTCTCTTGGTGAGTGGTTGAGGTGGGGTAAGCATGGAGAATCTTTAGGGAAAGACTTTTGCCTTTTGTAGAAAATGTGCCTAGGCCTCAAATTGGCAATAAAACAGTGTTTCAGGAACTTGGGCCAAAGCTCTCCTCTTGTTTCTTGGCAAATGTGCATTTGGCTGGTTTCAGAGAGTCTGCACCATTCCTATGTGATGTGTAGAAATTAAATCTGAAACGTTTATCACGTGTATTTATTTGTTAGTGTATGTATGTATAATGTAGGAGGTGGCGAGAGTACAACATATATATGTGGAGGTCAGAGAACAACTTTGGGGAATCTGTTCTCTCCCTCCTCCTTTAGGTGGCTTTTGGGGGTTGAATTCAGGTCTCCCAACTTGCATAACAACCGTTTTTACCTCCTGAGCTACCTCACTAGCCCGGGTTTCAGTTCTTGTTTGGGGAAAACATACTGTATGGGGAAAAGACCTGAGCCAACCTTTTTTATGATTCTATTCTGTTAAAGTATGCTGCAGTTAACTATAACCACTTTCTTTTTTTTTTTTTAAATTTGGAAGGAGTTTTTCACACATGTCCCACAAGGAAAATCCATTTTGAGCTTATGTTGTAACAGATTGTGTAATCCCTGCATCTAAAACACGCCGCAGTCTGCCTACATTTAGGAGGCAAGTATCCATATCCAACCAGCAGTCTTGCTGCAGATTTTACATGGGAATTAGCTCTCATTTCCATCCTTCATCATCCCCCCACTTCCTCAACCCCATTCCAAATTTTTCTTTCCAGAAACTAAGTTTGACCAATTCTTCCACTCCCCACCAACCATATGGCCAAAATCTAATCTGTTTTAACCTAAACCCTGAGCCAATGACACAGAATCTATCACTATAGGTTAGGCTATAGCATCCTGCTTTCTGTCTTTAGAAAAGTGTTCAAGTTAAGGGAAAATAAAGTGAGAGTTGAACTAGGAATTTGGCAACCAAGAAGATTTGACATCCAAATATTTCAAAATATTTTTGCTTGCAGTAGAAATATGCTTTTTCTCTTCAACCTTATCATCACCCCGTTCTTTGATGCCAAACAAGTGATGGAGAAAGAGAGAGAGAGAGAGAGAGAGAGAGAGAGAGAGAGAGAGAGAGAGAGAGAGAGAGAGAGAGAGAGAGAGAAACAGACAGACAGACAGGCAGGCAGGCAGACAGAGACAGACAAAGACAGAGAGTTAAAAGAAACAGCCTTTTCCTACAGGAGGGCAACTGTTTCCTAGGCTAGACATGAGAATAATGAATCTCTAAGCTTTGCCTCTCAAAAGTTCATATGGTGTGAGCTTCAGGGCAGTTAAGGGAAATTTTGGAAGTGGTAGAGGGAAGAAGACATGTCTCTCACTACTTGCCTGATATTTTCGCAACTTTGTGAAAATCCAGCTTCCTTCAAACGGCAAGAAAGACCATCCTGTATGATGTTTTCATTCTGTATAATCCTTTACATTCCCTGCCTCATGAATTCACATCACTGGATTCTATGTCCACATGTCTGCTATGAAGAGACACCATGACCAAGACAACTCTTATAAGGACAACATTCAACTGGGGCTGGCTTACTGGTTCTGAGGTTCAGTCCATTATCATCAAGGCAGGAGCATGCTTACCATGTTGTGTTCAGGCAGGCATGGTGTGAAAGGAGCTGAGCGTTCTGTATCTTGATCTGACTGCAGCCAGGAGAAACTGACTCTTCCTCATGGGGCAGAGCTTCAAAGCCCACCCCCACAGTGATGTGCTTCCTCCAACATGGCTACACCTACTCCAAAAGGCCATACCTCGTAATGATGCCAATTCCCTTGGGCCAAGCATGTTCAAACCACCACACCACACTATACATTGAATAGCTGGAATGATTTTCTATGCCTGTAAACTGCTTGTCCAGGCCTGTTCCTGACCAGATCTTACACAGCAGGTGCTCAGGCTGGAGGGAGGGATTGGTGCCAATGGAAGACAGAATGTGCACTTATCATGAAACTTAACAGGTGTTGGAGCCTCATTTGAAATGAGTGGAAGATGGATTTCAAAAGCTGTCAACACAAGGCCCAATAATCACCTCAAATTACAAACATTTAGAGAGCTCTCTGTCAGCTGAGATGCTCAGATGTCTCCTGAGTGCCTTTTAGGCCCCACTTAATGACAAAGCAAACATCTCTATATATTCCTTTGCTCCAACAAAAAGTGTATAGGGGATGAGACCAGAATGGGGATTGGAAGTTGATAGTGAATATCTTGAAGGGTATGGTAGTTCTGGATGGAGTTTTTCTTTACCTTTTGGTGTCTAGAGAAAAATAAAAGAGAGGCTCTATTTCTCTGCTTCCAAAGTCAAGGCTCCAGATCTGAACACCAATGAATGTAATTATCTATTAGAACAATACCAAGTATTTAATATCATGGATCTTGTTTAACATGTTTCGGCTTATTAATTTTATTTTTAAACAACTGTAAATGTACATTTTTATTACTATCTTCCTTGTCCCCATTCAGTGAAGAAAATGAGCCAAAAGTAACATATTTGTAAGAAAGAGGCAGGGGGGAAACAGAGAAGAAATGGAATCGTAGCTAGCTCTTGGTGTGCTGGAGGTAACTTCTCACTGTATGAGTTGCTTTTATTGTTGCCATTTAACAGGAGCAAAACAGAGGCTTGAAACGGTTATGTGACTTGTCTGGACTTGCTGAGCTAGTGATGAGAACGGAATTCAAACCCAAAGATTTAGGATACCAATTCCCGTGTCTCCATAGCAAGAGGGAAAACAGCTTCAATGTCTTTAAAAGCTCCAGGCTGTGCTGAAACGTTGGTACATTACTAACTCCAGCAAGCCTGGGACGATATCCTGGCTTGAGCACAGGTCCTTGCTGTGGATTGGGAAATGATGGGCCAAGCCTCAAAGCCAGCTGGAGATTACTAGCCAGGCACTGAACTAGGCGAGGCTGCCTGGTGGAAGTTAGGCCTAGCAGGAAGTGCCTTGGAAAAGCTCCGGGTCCTGGAAGGGTCGATTTCTTGGTTCTCCATCCTCTGAGGTGGGAAGGGGTATGACTTGAACTCCCCCTTCAGAGAAAAGAAGGGGTGACAGCAGCCCCAAGTCCTTCGTTCTACGTCCTCCCTCTTCTGCGTGTGTACTTTCTCCCCTGGTCGCATGTCACTAGGCTTTGCTCCCTGAAGACAAGAGTATAACTGTCCTTCAGCATTTTCTACCATCGCGCCATAGACTCATTTTACAAATCTACTCAATTGATAGATCAACCAAACAAATGAAATTAGCATTTTTACGGGTATGATTCGCTTGTTGACAGTCATACTTTTAAAATGTATTACTCCTTAATCCCTAGAGAAATTGGAGGAGGCTTCACTTAGAAAAAGGACCGCACATTGCTGATGATGTCCAACTCAGCAGTTTCAGGTGATGTGACTCACAGAGATCAGGGGAAAAGTATGTTAATTACCAAAGTTACAATTCTCTACTTACGGTCCTAGTATAGTTCTTCGTTTTTAAAGTCCCATCAGTTTAATAACAATTATTTTTAAAAGTAAAATTAAAAAGCCAAAATGGAAAACTGAGGGCGGGGAAGTGGCCCCTAGGCAGGGACAAGAGGATCCCTGCTCATGGCACCAGGCTTGGCTGCAGGGTCTCCCAGTATCGCTATTGCTAGGAGACTGGGGGACAGCGATTGTCCTGCGGGAGCCACGGTCATCCGAGTCAGTACCTTTTTAGTTCTTCAGGGGTATGGTCAGCTTCTGCATGCCCCGGATCCTGTCTAGCAGGTCATTGATGAAGGCCTCAGTGGGTTTGTAACAGTCAACTAACAGCTCCTTGACTCTAGCAGCCCGGGTATCGTCGCTTTCCATGTCTAAGAGTTCGTCCACATCGATCTCGAGCTCTGGGATTTCCTCTTCCTTGCAGTCGTAGAGACCAGTGAGCTGTTCTAAGATCCAGTCGTCCAGGTTGAGGCGCTTCCGTAGCTCCTTGCGGTCGTACTTGACGATGATCTTATCTGGCCTATGTGGCCGTCTCACCTGGTCATCTTTATCCGGGTTGTTCCCGGGGCCAGGGGTTTCGCCTGGGGTCCCAGGGGGACTCTCGAAGTAGACTCGGGGCCCTGTGTTGGCACTGCCTGGCTCGGGGCCTGGATCAGTCAAAGCTGGCCCCCCCGAGGGGCCGCTGTCCGCCATGGCGGCCGCTGGGGCCACGTATGAGCCTGCGCAGCTGCCTCCTGGACCCCACCCCCACTCCTCCTCCCCGGCTGACCACTGGCTCAGGTTGGCTCGTGGCTTCAAGCTCTGGCCCTGGGGAGCAGCTGCCCTAGTGTGGTTCATGATGTTCCCTACTAGGGGGATTGCCAAATGAATACCATAAACGAAGTATAAATGCTATACTGCGTGCAGTTGTTCTTGTTCAACATTATCATCATCATCAACAGTAAGTTATACAAGCTGATAGCAAAAACAGGATGCCATGAGTGTATTCAAAGATCCAGCAAAGACTTTTAAGAATTTAAAAGCATCAAAAACTAAAGGTCAATTTGAAAAAGAGTTTGAGGAGGTAGATAGGTAGGCCCTGGACATCCTATAACTTTCTCAAAAAGTTATGAATGTTAGAGAGTATTAACAGTAGACAAAGAATTGCTGCAGGTTTGAAATAGAAAACTATCAAGAACCCCAATCAGCCTGGATACCTGTGATGGCAAGTCTTGGATTCTGATCAAAAACAGAGAGCACTTCCGTGTTGCTCCTGCATCTGACGCTGCCCACCATGTGGAGTAGGTGGATCAGGTTGCACCCTCAGCCACGGCAGAATTGCTGGGCTGCTGAGTGCTAACATAAAATGGACGTGATTGTACTAGGAACTCTAGGAGGTCCAACACTCTTCTGTCATTCCTATACCTCCCCGAAGCTCATCTCTCACAGTAGTTCTCAGATAGTTTCTGTGTCACACAGTTCTGGTACCCCACAGGCCTGGCCACCATCTCTTCTTTTCTCACGGGCTCATAAAAACCAAGTTCCCTACCTCCTGGAAATCCAGCTTTCCAGATGGCAAAATCCCACACAGAAGGGCTGCAAACAGAACAAGTAACTGTATTATTTAGCAGAATCTCCAGGCCCCATTGTGCTTTTAGAAGCTCCTTACCCAGAAATGTCCTTAGAGCTTTTTCAATACATGTTTGGGCCAGAAATAAAAGAAAACATATTTTGCTGTGTGATTGGGAAGGTCAGCGACCTTGGTCCTATTTCCTTAGACCTGCCTTCCCCTCTCTACTCTCTCAATGTGGACATTAGGAGAATAAATTCTACTTTCCTTGCACAAGGCCTGAAACTCTTTCAGACTCTTGAACATCTTCTCGTGTGATGGACCCCCAACCTGGTCCTCTACTGTGCAGAGACTGATTGGCTGATTAGAATTTCCATGCTGTAACTCTGCAGGTACAAAGGCTAGATACTTTATCTTGGGCTATCTCTAGCCTTCTGGAACAGCTAGTTGTTGCCTACCTCTGTGTTGGAATTAACATCGTGTGACTCATAGATAAAACCATTTAGAACTTTATTAACTTTTTATGCTACTGGCATCCACCAATCTAAAAGCTAAAGATGTCATAAGATAACATCTTAGGCCTATAGGAAATCTTTCTCAACATCCAAACTGAAGAGACAGTCATTGTACAGCCTGGTTACTTCAGTTATCAATAATGGACTGTACACTTGAAAGTCACTGAGAGGACCTACACATGTTCTCAACGTGAGTAAGCATGGAAGTGAGTGCCTGTCAGCTCGCTTGACATTTTATGATGCATATATATTTTTAAAAAATGTTGTGGGTCTGCAACCCTATAGGTGGAACAACAATATGAACTAACCAGTACCTCCCGGAGCTTGTGTCTCTAGCTGCATATGTATCAGAAGATGGCATAGTTAGCCATCAGTGGAAAGAGAGGCCCATTGTTCATGCAAACTTTATATGCCCCAGTACAGGGGAACGCCAGGGCCAAGAAGTGGGAGTGGGGGTAGGGGATTGGGGGGAGGGCTTGGGGGACTTTTGGGGTAGCATTGGAAATGTAAATGAAGAAAATACCTAATTAAAATAAAAAGACAAGATATTTATATTAAAAAAAATGTTGTATCCAATAGCATTGGAAATGTAATTGAGGAAAATACGTAATTAAAAAAAAAAGAGTAATCAGTAAAAAAAAAAAAGAAAAAAATGTTGTATCCAATAAAGATGTGTAATTTTGTATGTCAAGCATGCAGGTGAAGCATATATGAGGCTCTGTGATTGAAATGATTTGAAATACATGGATAGTTAGAATGCTCTCTGCAAATCCCTGAATGGTTTATTTATAACCTATCTTGTACAGTGAGTGGGAAGGGAAAGGAGGAGTAGAAGGAGAGAGGGAGGGAGAGAGGAAGGGAGAGAGAGAGAGAGAGGGAGAGAGAGAGAGAGAGAGAGAGAGAGAGAGAGAGAGAGAGAGAGAGAGAGAGAGAGAGAGAGAGAGATACCTGATCTGAATTGGACTTGTGCTGACTCAGAGCTTCACATTGAACAATGAACAGAAAATGAAAGATAACCATGGAAGGTACATTATCCCTGCCTTCCCAGGCTGGAAGAAAACACCACATGAGACTCTATCTCCCAATGTACAAATTTTTAATACTAATTTTAAGACTTTTTTGTGTGTGGCACTGTGCACCAAAATAACGCTAATTAGTATAAAACCATCCAATTCTATTACAATGGGCACAGTACTTTCAAGTGCTAATAGGGGGTTTGGGAGCCATAAAAAGGAAAAGAAAAGAGGCCATCTCTTTCATGAATTGCTGTGTAGAGATGGCTGCTGCTGGCTCTTTCAGCTCCTTTGTAGGTAATTCAACTGATAAAGAATTAGGCTCTGGCACACACAAAAGAATATCGATGCTACCCAACCTTTATGTAATAGAACATTTAACACTAAAATAAGTTAAGCTGGGAAGGATGCTAGCAAAGCAAGTTACAGGTTTCTGGGAGGAAAAACTTAAGCCAACAGATGCCAATGTGACAGCTGTGAGAATGACCCCTGGGGCTCTTCTCTGCAGAGTCAGCAGGGAAGGACTCCTGCACACCTGAATGAGTCTTCCTTTGGATCAGGAAAGCCAAGGCTTCTACATTGAATCAGGGGTAGAAATTTAACTCCTCCTCAAGTGGACTCCTCTGCATGTGGATAGGAAGATCTCAAGACGATCCATAAGGTCGGGTTATCGGTGTGGCATTTTGGGATAACGGCAATCAGGTTCAAGTAGAATCTGGTCTCAACTCAGAGAATAATTGCTGTTATTTTGAGGCAATTTATTGTGTTGTCTTGGCTTCCCTTTATGGAAAACTGTAGAGACAAATGGAAGATTCCTCCAGGCCTGTCCATATGAAAAAAAGTCTGTCCTGGATCAAAAAAAAAAAAAAAAAGCCTAAGAAGATAAGGAGCCAAGTGGTAAGCCGAAGCTTTGCCGGGGGACAAAGCAAGGGTGGCACGTTTAAAGAGAGCCATTTTAGAGACCAGGAAGAGAATCAACAGGACACAAATAGGAAAAAGTTAAAGAGGTCAACATAAAAGCCATGCTTTCATCCTGTCAATGCAATGTATTCAGTAAGTGTTTGCTTCCTAGATCAGCTGCTTTGACACAGTAGGAGAAAAGCAGGCTGATCCCCGACTCACAACCTTTGAATCCTTGCAAAGCAGACACAGGAAAGGAAATGAGAAACAACATGAGCCACGGGAGATTAAGTTTTCCTGTTAGTTCGCTTTGCTTCTCATGTTTTCTGCAATGAACATGTGTTATATTTCTAATAAAAGTGTGTTTTAACATACAGATGTACATTTATCATGTTGGTTTTACACAACTGCCTTTCAAGAGAGATGGCTACAGCAGATGAACTGTCTGGAAGATCAGATGAAATGGTGTCTAAACACATAACTGTAGCGAATACACTTAAGAGAGACAGGCACGCACATGAGCACCACTTGCTAAAGGAATTTTTTTCTTTCTTTCTTTTCGGAGAAGCTTAAAACCTAAGTCTGCAGCCGGGCGTGGTGGCGCACGCCTTTAATCCCAGCACTCGGGAGGCAGAGGCAGGCGGATTTCTGATTTCGAGGCCACCCTGGTCTACAAAATGAGTTCCAGGACAGCCAGGACTACACAGAGAAACCCTGCCTCAACCACCCCCCACCAAAAAACAAAAACAAAACAAAAACCCCTAAGTCTGCTAAAGTCTCTGAATCTGAGGCCTTTCTACTTCCTGGCAGTATCTGCAGGTAATCCAGCTCAAAGATCAGGGCAAGAACTGTAATATCGTCAGTCATTTTGTGTTTGTTTTCCTGGTGTGAGATTACTTATTGCCTGTCTTTCATGGGTGTAGTTAATGTCCTTGGGTTGAAGTTTTCCTTCTAGCATTTTCTCTGGCACTGAATTTGAGGATAGATATTGCTTAAATTTGACTTTGTCATGAAATATCTTGTTTTTTCCATCTATGTTGATTGAAAGTTTTGCTGAGTATAGTACATACATGGTCTCTTAGACTGCAAAACATCTATCTAGGCCCTCAAGTTTTTAGATCTCTGATGAGAAATCAGGTGTAATTATAATAGGTTGACCTTTATATTTTACTTGGCCTTTTTCCATTGCAGATTTCAATATTCTTTCTTTGTTCCATGTATATATAGTGTTTTGATTATTATTGGGGGAGATTTCCTTCTGGTCCTATCTATTTTACATTCTGTGAGTTTCTTGTACCTTTATAGGTATGTACTCCATTTGGTTAGGGAAATTTTTCTTTATGATTTTGTTAAATATATCTTCTGAGTTCTTGAGCTGAAATTCTTCCTCTTCTATTGCTATTATTCTTAGATTTAATCTTTTCTTAGTGTCTCAAACTTCCTTGAGGTTTAGTGTTCAGGATTTTTTTACATGTAACATTTTCTTTGACTGATGAATCTATTTCTTCTATTATATCTTCAACTCTGAGATTGCTTCTTCCATCTGTGGGGAGCCGCCCTCACATTCGCTGTTGCAAGATGGCGCTGACATCCTGTGTTCTAAGTGGTAAACAAATAATCTGCGCATGTGCCAAGGGTAGTTCTCCACTCCATGTGCTCTGCCTTCCCCGTGACGACAACTCGGCCGATGGGCTGCAGCCAATCAGGGAGTGACACGTCCTAGGTGGAGGATAATTCTCCTTAAAAGGGACCGGGTTTCGCCATTCTCTCTCTTGCGCTCTTGCGCTCTTGCGCTCTTGCGCTCTGGCTCCTAAAGATGTAAGCAATAGAGCTCTTGCTCTCTTGCACTCTTGCTCCTAAAGATGTAAGCAATAAAGCTTTTGCCGCAGAAGATTCCGGTTTGTTGTGTTCTTCCTGGCCGGTCGCGAGAACGCGTGTAAGATCCATCTCTTGTAGTCTGTTGGTGATGCTTGCATATATGGTTACTGTTTCCTTACCTAGATTTCCCATCTCCAGTATTCCTTCAGGTTGTATTTTGTTTATTGTCGCTATTTCCATTGTCAGGTCTTGAATAGTTTCCTTCAACTATTCGTTTTTTTCTTGGCTTTCTTGGCATTCTTTAAGGAACTTATTGATTTCCTCCAACTTTTATTTCTTTTCCTTGATTTCTTTAAAGTACTTTTTCATTTCTCTTTAAAGACCTCTGTCAGATTCATAAGGCTGGTCTTTTAAAATTAATTTTCTTTTACTTATTCATTTTACATCCTGCTCAGTGCCCCCCTCTCAGTCACTCCTTTCCACATTCCTTTTCCCATCTTCCCTCTCCTCCTTCTCTGAGCAGGTGGCACTCTCCTGGGTTTCCCCCAACCCTGGCACTTCAAGTCTCTGTGAAGCTAGGTGATTCCTCTTCTACTGAGACCAGACGAGGCAGCCCAGCTAGAAGAACATAGCCCACATGCAGGCAACAGCTTTTGTGGGATAGCCCCTGCTCCAGTTATTCAGGACCTACATGAAGACCATACTGTGCATCTGTTACATATGTGCAGGGAGGCTTGGGTCCTGTCCAGGTAGGTTTTTTGGTTGATGGTTCAGTCTCTGAGAGCTCCAAGGGTCCAGGTTAGTTGATTCTGCTGGTCTTCCTATGGAGTTCCTATACCCTTGGGGAGCTGCAATTTTTCTTCCTATTCTTCCATAAGAGCCCCCAAGCTTCATCCATTGTTTAGCTGTGGGTATGCCTCTGAGTTAGTTGGTGGGTGGAGCCTCTCAGTGAACAGCCATGCTAGACTCCAATCTGAAACCATAGCAGAGTATCATTAATAGTGTAAGGGATTGGTGCTCAAACATAGAATGGATCTCAAGTTGGGATCATTCTGAGTGAAGTAACCCAGTCCCAAAAGAACATGCAAACTATATATTCACTTATAAGTGGAACTCATAGGTTAACCATAAAATACAGGATGCCCATGCTACATGCCACAGTTCCAAGGAAGCTGGACAGGAAGGAAGGCACAAGCATCCTTGAAAAGGGGTATGGAGTGATCGTGGAAGGCAGATGAAGGGAGGGAACTTGGTGGGAGAGGAAATTAGGAAGGGAGTGGAGGCTCAGGGTAGAGTATGAGGAGGGACAGGGAGGATGGTCATATGGCCATGAGAATGGAAATCTGCAACCTATGATATAGGGGACATGTTGCGGGAAATATTAAAAAACTGGCACGTTCTTGCGCTTGTGCGGGCAACTCTCTGCTCTGTGGGCCTGGCCAGCCATGCACTGGCAGGCAATGGCTGACCTATTTTATCTCGTGGAGACTCTCTGGCCCGGAGCTCCTGAAACATTTCCACCCAGCTTGCTAAGTTTCCACTGGTGGATTGCTACCACACCAACCCTGTTCTTCACATCCCCCACGGCCTTTGTGGTGCACCTCAGGCAAACCCTTGCTTTGTACCTTTCTCTCTTGAACCAGGATGAGCCACCACATGAAGGAAAACACAACACAAACTTAGTTCAGAAATGACAGTAACTCAGTTGCTGGGCGCAGCAACTAAAATCCTAATCTGGTAAGCTTTATTAAATCTAAATCCTCCAGTGGCGAATCCTAATGGCTATGCTATTGAAACTGGGAGACAATCGTAGCTACATCTTGTCCTCACTCTATCCCCCTCCAAAAGGACCTAACTCCCTCCTGCTTCCTTTCTTCCTCCATCCAACCCAGAAGTCCTGATTGGCTCCTTTATTCATTGGGGGATTGGTTTTAAAGAAGTCACCTGAGTACATGGCTCACTCCTTGTCTGCAACCCTTCCCAAGAGACCTGAATTAGCATAAAAATACAAAAAGCACCTGGCCCATCCACAGCTGGGACTTCTCCAGGAAGAGATGAAAAGCTGAGATAAGGAAGCTCAGGAGAATCAAAGGAAGTGTCCTTAGCTGTGTCTCAAAGCACTGGGGACATGGAGCCCAGGGAAGCTGCCAGGCAGGAAATTGGAGTGAAAGGGACACCAACCCACCCACAAACTTTCAACCCAAAATTTATCCTGTCTACAAGAAATGTAGGGATTGGGGATGAAGCAGAGACCGAAGAAATGACCAACCATAAAGTTGGTTTTGAGATCATTTTCTTGTGCTTCTACTGCATTGAAATATTCAGGTTTTGCAGTCACAGGATCCCTGGACTCTGGTGGTACCACATTTTCCTGGCTGTTGGTGATTGTGTTCTTACACTAGTATTTAACCATCTGGGTTTCAGATCATTATATGTCTAGGTGCAGATTTTTGAGTTTGTCTTTGTTGGATGGGTGTTTTGTTCCTTGGTTTCTGATTCCTCTTGTCTTTGTGGGCTGGATTTTCTGGTGGCCTGCTTGACCTCTGATCCATTAGGGAGTCTCTGGCTGGGTTGGGGGCTTGACTTCTGGCAACAAGCTTGGCCTTTAGTGCAAGCAGGGGGCTGGGGTGTTTCTATTCTTATGATTGCTGTGACCTGCACCTGAGCAGATGGCGTCTGCCAGAATTGGAAGCAAGGGTCCCACTCCAAGGGACAGGTGGTAAGGGGAGAGGGGGAGACTGGAATGTGTCTTTTAGAACCTAGTCTAGGGAATGGAGCAGTTCATCTGGCAGACTGGTCACTCACCTATTCTTCTGACTGGTGTGGCTTGCAGCTGAGCAGCTGAAGTCTGCTGCAATTCTGGCAGAGGCCTAGCCACTGGATGGCTGGTGAGGTGGGAGGTGAAATTTGTCCTTGTGTATTCTATTTCTAAATAAAGACATGTTCTTAAATTTTATTTGGAAATTTAAAAATGAGAACATAACACACATTCTATTATAAATTTCTATTATTAATGCTTAATTATTTTACCTCTTTCCTTTGGGTTAGAAATATTTTTAGTATTATAATTTCTCTATATACTCAGTTATAAGTGTTTTGTGGATTTCTGCTATAATTATTCAAAACCAATATGAAATTTTTGGTTAACAATAAGGAAACAGTTCTAAACTAAAAGGCTACTGAATAATCAGATAAAAGTTCTTAGATCAGCATTTCCTTAAATATCTATCCATCATAAAATACTAGACTCATAAAATGCTTACTGAGAAAAGCAGTCAGTAGTATTTAGGAAACATTTCATGTTTCCACTTTATTTCAGAGATTCCCTGTGGACTTGGCACAATTTTTGAGAGAATCAGTATTTAAGGGGAAACATGAGAATACATGTTTAATTCCTTTTTATCCCAGTATTTTCTGAATTTATTTGATTGTAATAGTTCTAGATAGTTATGTTTATTAATTACCATGCATAGAAACAAATTTGGGCCTCCATTACATTGAAATCCTTTCCAAAGTTCTCCTTGTCTACTCTAGACTCAGTAGACATTGGTTAGATATGGTTGGAGACGGTCCTTACCTAGACTGTCGCCTTCAGGACTTGCAGGCTTTTGCCAAGAATTAGGTAAAGAGGGATTTAGATGAGCTTACAATTACAGGTTACAGTCCACTGTTTTGAAGAAGTCCCCGTGCTGGGAGTTTTACACAGCTGCTTACATTGCCTCCATGGCCAAAGGGTAGAAATGAATCTGGAGAAATGGCTCAGCAGCTTTTGTGATATTCAATCATGTAGACCAAAGCTTGGATCCCAGCACCCCCAGGAGGGACAAAGCACAAATGGCTACATCTCCTGCTCCAAGAGATCTAACTTTTGCGCATGCATATGTTAATGTACTTAGACACATACACACATGAATACACACAAATAAAGCCTCATCTCTTTTTTATTTATTTATTTATTTTAAAGCAGAAGAAAGGAATGCCTGTGTTTAGCTTACGTTTTCCTTTCTATCAGTCCAGGACCCAGCCCATGAAAGGGTGCTGCCCACAGTCAGGACAGATCTCTCTACCACAAATAACTCAATTAAGGAAATTCTTCACAGGTTATGCTTACAGACCAAACTGATGTAACTGATGTAGACAATTCCTCATTTTGGTCACCTTTCCAAGTGATTCTAGACTGTATAGAGTTGTATTAGCATTCACCATGACACTGACTGCCAGCAATAAGCGGACAAGTTCTCACATTTTATAAGAGATCTCATTTAGAAGCCAGGGGCTGTACCCTTCACCTCTGCTATTCTTCTAGCATTTCCTTTGTGCCTCTTTTAAAGCACATATCATTATGTGTCTTGAGTTGGAATTATTTATGCATTTGTCTATTTTCTGCCTTGGATGATGGACCCCTTTTGAGGAAGACTCATATTTAATTCACTGAATCTCACTCAACTTGGGCAGGGGGCCTTGCACTGAGCACCCCTCCAAGCATAGGGTGCTACCAATTTAATGATTTGCATCCTATTCTAAACTGTATTGCAGTCTTTGAGAGCAGAAGTCATTGTCGTTGTTTTCCTAGAGAAACATTTGTGAAGTTAGGAATCAAACTTTCTTTCAGTGAGGAGACAACTATGGATGGCAGAAATGTGGGGTCCATATGAATTGTCCTGTGGTTATCCCTGGGAGAACTCCACTTTCTTAAAGATGGAATTCTTTTCATGCATTCATAGCAGACTAAGAAAATGCAAGTCATCTCTCCTAATGAGACATTTCCTTTCTCATGGTTGCTTACACAAAGGCACGAATGCATAGAATGCCCCATTATCTAAATAACTAGGGAGGGGGAGAATGGGAACCGTTTGAAGAAAATATATGGCAATGACCTCTTTTACAGCATTGCTAAAAAGGACAAATGATGCCAGGCTGGCTATTCCTGTGGATGACCTCAGCACTAACTCAGCTCAAGACGATGTTCACACTTGAGGAAAATGAAGTACAGAGTTGTGATTAAGCCCATGGCAAGAGGAAACACCTCTGCTCTGAAATGGAATTTAGGTCAACTGATGTTGGAAGGAGCAGGGGGGGGCGGGGGTCACACTGAAACACTGTCAGAGCTTTCTAACTTTAGGCGTGGTAACTTTCAGGTCTCAAAGTTTAGCTGCTCCTTGCTGTCAAGAATCCTATGGAAGAGGTCAACGGAAACAGATGTGGAATCCAGCAGTGTTCAGCACTGCTCTTGGTGCCTCCCAGGAAGCCAGGAAGACTAAAAACTGAAGGTAGCTGTGGGGAGGGCTCTGCTGTTTACTTTCATGTCAACTTAACATGAGCTAGAGTCATCTGGGAAGAGGGTACCTCAACTGAGAAAATGCTTGCATCAGATGGGCCTGTGGGCAAGTCTGTGAGGGCATTTTCTTGATGAATGATTAGTGTGGGAAGGTACAGCCCACTGTGGGTGGTGCTAGCCCTGGGCTGATGGTTCTGCAGTAAAAGAAGGCAAGCTAGGAAGCAAGCCAGCAAGCAGCATTCCTCCATGGCTTCTGCATCAGTCCTAGCCTGCAGGTTCCTGCTTTTAGTTCTTGCTCTGACTTTTCTTTATAATGGACTACATGTTGTCAGGTAAAATAAACCCTTTCCCCCACCCCACCCTCTGCTGCCCTAAGTTGCTTTTGGCTTTGCAGTTTATCCCAACAACAGAAAGCAAACTAGGGCAGAAGGTCACTGAAACCCAACTTTAACAGTGAGATGCCAGCATCCATGATTGTGCCCAATGTTAACCTGAGGTGACATACACTATGAGAACACTTACTATCTACTTCATCTTCATCATAGTCCCATCCCATTTGATGATGCTGTCTGTCATGCAGACATTGGACCTCTGGAGTCACATTCACTTCTTCAGTTCATTAGTCTCCGTTCCAGGCTTCTGCCATTAGCCTTACTCTTCTTCCTTTACAGATCTGGCCACATCCAAGTTAATTTCAACCAGATTCCCTACGTGCTCCCAAATGCAGATGTGACTAGCAAACAAACAAGCAACCCTCCACAACAACTCATGTATTAAATTAAGTAGATCTGTGTGTGCATGTAAAAAAAAGAAAAGAAGAGAAAAGGAAAAAAGAAAAGAGAAAAGGAAAGAAACAGCAGCCACTAAATGAAATAGAGGTAGGCTTCTCTCTGATGGGAACATCATGGGCTGATAAGGTAGAAGCATGATTCTGTAGCCTTGGGCTATTTTTGGCTTGCTCTAATCTCTTAAAAAGTAGCTTCTCTTTCAGGAACTATGGAGTCTATATTCTAGTCAGGAAAGAATAAGAGAAAGGAGAACATGTTTTCTCTTCCTTTAAGGGTTTGATTCAAGAGTTACACATGGCCCTTCCATTCACATTTGCTTGGCCAAAATCTAGCCATTGACTACATCTGATTTCACAGGATGACATGTGATTTGCTAAGCTTCTGTTGCTGTAGCAAGGAGAGAGAATATAAACTGGAGAAGAAAAAACCAACAACAACCTCTATCATACTGGAGATGTAGACTTGTAGAGAGTAAGTCAGTTATACAGGTGAAGTGCTTAACACAGAGCATAAAACAGGAAATCTGTGACAGCCACTAGATTTTAAGACTATAATAACTGGAATAGTGACTCAGTGTGGTCATGTATTCTTCCCATTTTAGGACCACATATCTATAGACAATAAAATTCATGAGAACACTTTAGACTTCTTAATTTTAAAAAGCTCATTATTGATGTGTCTGACATTTAATTTTTTGAAATCTAGGTGAAAATGAAATATGCAAAATATTTGCCCATCTAACCTTTTAATTATAGAAGATACATAATTATAATAAAACTAGTTCTGAGCATTAGGATCTTCTTGGTGTTTTTTATTAATACCTTAGTGTATCAAGGTATTAACTAGGGAAATCAACAGTGTTTGCTCTGACATTTGAGCCCTCACGTTAGAAAGGAACTGAATTTCTTTAAAGAGTTGACAATTAGAGGCACTTTCTTTATGAAAGATCAAAGGATTTAATTTGTTTGCTTAGCACCTCTTGTATCCAGGAATATAGCTAACTGAGTTCACTCACTTCCACAGGCACTTTGGAGAGACTAAGAGAGCTCCTCTAACCTAGATATAAAAGTGGAAGCAAAATACATGAAAGTGATCTTGTTAAACCAGCAAGTGGCCATGCTTTGGCTGCAACAACTGTGCAGAAAGGGTTCTCTTTACGGCTATTATTAGCTCTTTAAAACTGTGTGGAGAGCTGGGCTTTCTACCCACCGGATGAATTTACTTTTTAATGCTGTTTGTTACCATGGAAATGTATTAGAGTCTTAAAGACAGCTAAACCTTCCTTATTAGTAATTTTGCATTTGAACTAATTTTGCATTATTTAACCCATGTATGAATTAAGGTTGCATCTAAAAACAGGAATGATAATAGTACATGGTCTATAGAGTAATTATGGTGATTAGATTTTAGAGTAGAAGCATTCAGATAACATTGAGCATATAATGTAACAAACACTGTTGGAGTTTATAGTGTTCTGAATGTTAACCTCTACCCTTTACATAGCTTTACCAAGTTCACAACCTTTTAAGAAAGATTTTATTTATGTGTATTTGTGTGTCTATATGAGTGTATGCCACATGTATGTGGGTACCAACAGAATCCAGAAGAGGGCACCAAACACCCAGGATCTGAAGTTAAAGGTCATTGTGAGCCACCCAACTTGGGTCCTCAGGAAGAGCAGCAAGGGCTCCAAGCACCTAGCCACCTCTTTCAGCCCCTCAAACCTCTTACAGATCTACAGACCCGTTTGTTCCTTCCTGGAGTCCTCAAATCAGAGTCAATCTTCCCATTTTCAAAGCAGTGCAAATGGAGGTTTACAGCTGACAGTTATAGAGGATCAAAGAATTTCCACAGAACATCGATTTGTTTAACCCCGTTTGCAATCCAGGGTTCACTAATACCAACAGGTACTTCCAAAAGTGTAGACTCCTCTAATCCATACTAAAAGCAGAAGTAAAACAAGTAACAACAAACTTCTCTAAAGTTGCTAAGCCGCGGAAGCACTGTGCAAAGGCTCAATGCCATAGCTGAAGGTTTGTGTGACATAGTACCCCACCCCTAAGCCCTGCTGTAATCAAAGGAACTGGTCACTCCTGGTGACTATCAGTGACTCAGATAGCTCTTTTGATGACCTCTACCAATTAATCGTGTCTTTCTGACTACTTCTGATCGACCTTGCAATGAACAGCATGAGTTAAGACCAGGACAAGCTCTGCCCAAGCAGAAATCTAAAATTAGATGGGCTCCACTTTGTGCCTAAAAAGAGGCTCTCTGCCCTAACGCATTCATCTCCTACTCCATAATTCCTTTAAATGAATTCTATTAGTCACAAAGACACTCTCTTAGGGCCTCTGCTCAAAACTCAGAGGAGCCCTTGAGTCTCACTTACACAAAGTACTAAATGTGACACTGAAAGAGGATTTGAGCTGTTCTTCCTTCTCCAGTAATAGACACAGAAAAGCAAATGAAAGCCAGTGCGTGTAAGTGAGGGTGACTCTTAGTAATCAGGCACCCCCGTGGTCAGCCCGAGAGACCTAGTGACAGAAGGACCATCAGGCACCTCCATGGCCAGCCCGAGGGACCCAGCAGCTACAGAAAACATCATCACTAGCTGCCAAGAGGTGACACATTTCTACTGTTGTCTTATGTCACCTGTCCTCCTGCTCATGCGCTATATCCCCAGTAAAAGGCTGTGCTTCTCTTACCTTCCCCAATTCCTCCACCCAGAGGCCTGCTCAGGTCCAACAGTGACCATGATAAAGGCTGCCTAACACTGACGTGTCTGTGGTTGGGTAGTACTGAGAGCAGCTGTTAGAGCAGAGGAAGTTTCTCCACACTGAGCCAGAATCAAGCTTTTCTTCTGTAAATTGTTTTTGTCAGACACTTTATCACAGGGATGGAGGCAGAAATGATGACAGATACCCGGTGGAAACATGATAAACTCTTTCTCTTGACTCAGGTTCAAGTGGACTTTCCTAGGCCGTGGGGGGAAAAAAGCAGACATAATGCTTATATTTCTTACCCCAGAAGTTTGTATGGAATTCATCTAGTTTCATTTTATGTACAAATCAAACAAGAACATATATGTCCCCCATGAGACTGAGAAGTCTAGGGGAACATAAGCCCACACTGGAAATTCTGAACTTGACCTTAAATTTCCTTGTTTCTGAAAAGTTAGTCCTGTACGTCATTGATGGTCAACTGTGGCGCAATGATGTGTAGATTCTGAACGCTGTAAGTTTTTATAGCTAAGAACATGAGCACCTGGATTCAAAGGTCATCAAGTAACACTAGATAAATACTTTCAGAGAGCTATAGATATGTACTTTTCCAGAACCACTTATTTATGTCCACAGTAGAGAAAGTAGTGAAGCATCCACCTGTCCCTCTTCTCCCAGACAGAGTTGTATACACTTCCGTACCAAGATAAGACCTATCTCCATTTACTCCAGTCTCTGGATGGCCTTTTCTTCAGTCTCTGCTCCACATGTTTTCTCTGTATTTCCTTTAGATAGGAGCAATTCTGGGTTAAATATTTGGAGATGAGTGAGTGGCCCCATCCCCCATCTGGGGGAAAGACGTACAAATTTATTTTATTTATATGGATATTCTGTAGCTGTCTTCAGACACACAAGAAGAGGGCATCGGATCCCATTGCAGATGGTTGTGAGCCACTTACAATTGCAGGGTATTGAACTGAGGACTTCTGGAAAAGCAGTCAGTGCTCTTAACTGCTGAGCCATGTCTCCAGACCCTATGCGTAGCCCAGGCTGGCCTCAGACTCATGATCCTCCTGCCTCTGCCTCCTTCAGCAAATCCTACCAGTGTGCTTCACCACAACCAGCAAAGATGTATGTATGTATGTATGTATGCATGTATGTATTTAATGTATATTAATGCTCTATCTACATCTATACCTCCATGCCAGAAGAGGGCATCAGATTCCACTATGGATGGTTTGAGCCACCATGTGGTTGCTGAGAATTGAACTCATGAACTCTGGAGGAGCAGCCAGTCTCTTAACTGTTGAGCCATCTCTCCAGCTCCAGCATTTTTTTATTTGAAGATTTCATACATGAATACAATACATCTTGATGGCACTCCCATCCCCCTCCCCACCCCACTCCCCCGGCACACACACAGAAAAGAGGGTAGACAAACACACCAGATGCCCTTTACAAGTTCTGAGCTTTCCAGTGTGACATTCCTTTCTTACACTTCCTGTGCAGCCCTTCTGCATTCTTACAGCATTCCCATGTGGGAAGTGCTTGGCACAGGAAACTGACTTGAAATACTTCGTGATTAAAATAGAAGACTCATTTCCTGGTCCACCCAGAAGTTTTGTATTCTGATAATATGAGTTTCTGTATTTGTACACACAAATGTATATGTAAATATATGCATTTACGTATTTATGGATACATACATATTAGATAACAGGCTATCTTGCCAGCTTATAAGAATAGCTAGATTGAAAAAAAAAATCTGCCATTTTTCTTTAAATCCAGTCTGGTTTACATAGTGAAGTCCAGGCAAGGCAGCTCTGCATAATGAGGCCCTATCTCAAAGCAAAACAAGAACAAAATAACCTTTTATTTCCCACTCAATGCACCATTCACAATTTCCCAAGATAGTAAGTTTACTCTTGTTAGCTAGAATGACTAGTAATCTTCGTTTCACTCTCAGAAGACCCCTGTTTGCAAAGTAAATTATTCTGTCATCCAAAAAGTGATGCACATAATCTGAAGAAGTGTCTTTGGAAAGGTTGAATATTATCTGAGGTTTCTGTATGGCTTTTAACATGTGGAGATTAATTCTTAATTGCCACTTCAGCAAATTTGCCACAGAGCAGCACTTCCTCTGTGCAGGTTGCCACCCAAACAGCAAAACTGCTTTGTGTTGGTTTTGGTTTTTGTTTGTTTTTGAGACTTTCTACTTTCTAGAACTCAACACCAATGACAAAGCACAAATCACTTTCTCATTGCTTATCTGGGGTATTTAAGTAAATTTTTCTTTGCATATGTTTTCATTGGCATCCCTAATATGGGGCTAAATGAATGAATGATCTATCTTTGAATAAAATAAGTGGTTAACCCCCAATATAATACTAAAGGATTCAGGGTGTTTGCAGGGTTACTAGCTCCATGGTTCATTTATTCTAAAGTTGTGCAGCGACAACCTACCTTGCAGCTTGAACAGGTTTGCTACTGAGCTCCTTCTACAAGTGCAACTGAAACACAACATTAAATCATTTACAGTAGGTTAGTGGCAAAGAGGGAAACCAAACCACAAGTTGTTGCTATTGAAACTCCCGCTCAGCACTCTGCCTTGGTGTGACAACATGTTGGTATTCTTTGTGTGTCCTGTGTACATTTCCAAGTTGCTGTATTTCATGCAATATATGACGCACCTTTGCACCATTACGGTGCCTTCAGTCTAAAAACACATTAGTAACACTGCATTTATTGAAAATCAAGTTTTCAATATGTTCAAGTCTTATTTATATGTAAATGAAAGTTCAAAATAAAACTGAAAGAGATAAAGCTAAAAGGAATGGAAGAACACGACAGCTGAAGAGCCTGATAAAAGGAAACGAGGATTATCAGTGCTGTTGCTAAGCACACAGGTGGAGCCATCCCAGGATACTTGTGCACTAGGGTAGGGATGGAGTCTCAGGACCACTGGGGAGAGAGAGGTACGCGTGCTTCTCTGTAAGAAGGCAAACAACCTGTGCAAATCTCCCTGAATACTTTAACTCATCTCCAGATTACTGTTAATATCAATTTTAATGTAAGTGCTATACAAAACACTGCCATGCTGACTGGTTTATAAGTAAAGTGTTCTACAGTATGAATTTTTAAAAATTTTTTTTTCATTTGAGATTGGGTGAATCTGCAGATGCTAAGGATATAGAAACCTACAAGTATATAAAAGGACTGATGGATATAATCATGGTAGATAGATAGATAGATAGATAGATAGATAGATAGATAGATGAATAATAGAAGTTTCTATGAGAGGAAAACTGGTCAATATCTACAGATTGTTTCAGAGGGCAGAGAAGCAGGTGTCACTGGTTCATTAAAAAAAAAGTAGAAAACAGCATGTTGAGATTACACCTTATGTAACACGAGAGAACCAAACACTTAGTGAACTAGCCCAAATCCTCATGTCTCACAGAAGCCAGACTGTGCAGCAGCTTACAAAAGGAGCCAGAAATAGAGATCTGGTGAGCTAATGTTCACTGAAATACTACACTCAGTCCATACGATGCAGTGCAGGAGAGAGGAAGAAAATGGGGGTAAGGACCGAGAGGGAGAGACGAGGGGCAGAGGGAGGTCCTTTGTATTCCTGCAGTCCACTCAGTGCCCAGGGTCTGTCCTGACACCTGGAATGAAGCTCAGGCATCTGAAGCATGAATTATTGTACAAAACCTGCACTTGCCTCCTTCAGCATATTTAAAAATGTTAATAGCTAATCTACATATTGCCTTTCACTGTCAAATTTATATAATTACATAATTCGATTTTGGTATAGCATAGAACCATTGGCCTAACCAGCTGGAAATACAGCCCTTCAAGATGATATACAATACTGGCTGTTATACGTTATGTTATGTCTCATATATTGCCTTGCCCTATGAGCAGTATTGTATTATTATAAACATTCTTAGCTTCTATTATAATATGGGCATAAGTGCCATATTAACATTTTACTCCAGTTGTTGCTCTGATGGGTGAGCGGGGAGTGAGTGTGTGGGTGGAAGAGCACTCTCATAGAGACAAAGGGGAGGGGGAATAGGATGGGGGGATTGTGGAGGGAGACCAGGAAGGGAGACAACTTTTGAAATGTAAATAAATAAAATAACCAACAAAAAAAGATATATCAGAAGGAAATGGAGCATTGCTCAGAATAGAATGAATTGTTCACCACAAGAAAAGAGTCCATTTATTTACTAGTTATATAGTTTTCTAATGTCATGTAGAAATTGCTCTATCCATGGCCAGTGTGACTGCTAGCCACTTTCATTTAGTTTTCATGTTCTTTTCTTTAGTGGTTGCTTAGTTGAGTACAGTGATGCCTCTGAGTACCGGCGGAGCTCCTTCTGTGCACAGGATTCTCCCATGCGGGATTCTCCCCAGCACCTTTTACTCTATGGACATGTGGCCCAAGCTTCACAACTCAGGGCTATCCCTGAACACTGCCCTCACCCATGACTTGGCTGCTTTCTCCCAGAACTGACACAGTGCAGATGTGTGCCTCTGACCAGGAATCCCTCTCCAGGGTCTGTCAAGATGCAGACATGTGAACCTCCAGGTTCACTCTCTTACATTTAACAGTGTGTCCCATCCCCCATGTCCAGTATCCCAAGAGCCACAGTTTCATTTGTTGTGCTTTTTGTTACTCAAGTGAGAAAAATAAAATTTGTCTCTTATAATTTGCTTTTGACTGAAAATGTCAGTTTCCTTTGCCTTTTTTTAAATGTTGGAAACATATTTACATTGGACAGGTAGGAGTAAGGAGTAAAAAGGCTACAAAGCAGACATACTATAATACGGTGGTGCTTTGGAAAGTCCTAGGGCAGTACAAAGACTGAGAATTAGGAATTAGGAGGGAACTGGGAATCCAGGAGACGAGATCGTATTATGAAAGTGTCTGAGTAAACACAGACAGAAGTTGTTCCTTTGGCAGGGCCAACACCACACCACTAGCAGCCCCGAGTGGCCACAGTACATGTTACATAAGCTGGCCTGCCTTAAAATGCATAAGCCAACCTTTATTTAGAATTAATTTTTGATCCTTTGACCTTTCATGAGCTCTTAGCTTCAAAATGTCAAAATGCTTCAAAAGTTTCATTGAAATGATGTCATTCTTCCTTGAGACATTCTGTACTGTGCCTTTTCTCAGAGATATATATTTGAGCTCTTAGAAACTTTCTTATATGTTTTTTAAGAGTATTAATTGAGGAGAATTAACAGTGGTTAAATTTACAGTTATAGCACATCTCAACAAATATTGTCCCACCACACCCAAACCATCAATTCAGTTTTAGAACTGATTTCAGAAAAGCATTTACATCTGCAAGAGAGTATGATGTGTTCTTTAACCCTTTGTCTCCTACCTCCACTCTTTGCTCCTGGTCTCATGTGCTCTAAGCTTTGCCTTGTGAGACTGAAGCAACAGATGAACTCACAAAAGCAGTGACATGTGTCAATTACTCTCCTTTCTGCCTAGCAGGAGCCAGAGGTAACAAAGACTCACTGAAATGGGACACTGAAGCTTCTCAAAGTTAAGACAGGACCAGAGAGATAGCATGATGGAGAGAGATACTGCTACCATGCCTGACAATCTGAGATTCATACCAGGCCCACATGGTGGAAGCAAAGAACTAACTCCTGTACTATAAATAGGCTCTCCTCTGACCCTGGCATAGGGGCACATGTGTGAGTGTGTGTGTGTGCATGTGCACACATGCACACACACACACACACACACACACACACAGAGAGAGAGAGAGAGACAGAGACAGAGACAAAGAGACAGAGACAGAGAGACAGAGACAGAGAGATAATACATAATATAATAATATAATACAAATTTTAAAATCCTTATTGATAAGATGTAAAAACCATTACAGGATGGGTGACTTACATTATGTGCTCTGGCTGCCTATTGTACTGACATCAGTGCATGACATATGACCAAATTCCCAGGCACTGAAGACATGAGCCACTGAATTTGCATGGCATAGCAGGACATGAGGGAATTATCACACACAACAAAATTTAGATGACTGGGGCACTGAAAAGTAAGCACCAGAGGTCTTTGCTCAGACCTTTACTTCTGGAAACTACAGCTGAGTTGTAAATGAGCAATACCAGAAACAAAAAAATAGAAAGCTTATTAGGGACTCGTCAGGCATTTATGTGACTTACATAAACCATTCCTGACAACCTGAGATTGATACCAGGGATGACATGGCAGAAGAAGAGAACCTTCTCCTAAACTACAGGTTGACCAGAGCATAACCACTATATATATATACACACACACACACACACATATATATATAACACACACATATATATATATATATATATATATATATAACTAAAAAGGGGGCCCAGGGGAAGAGGGGGAAGGGAAAGCCCACACCCTGCCAGAGTTTTACCTATTCTCTGATCTATCAGGCATGGGAGAGCTGCTCTCTACCTTCCACTCATCCCTGGGTGGGCATTCAAGCCTCTGACCCACTCTTCAGGGGGTGGCCAAGGGGCAGCCCTACCTGGGAGTCCCAGAGCTACTTTGCTAAAGCCACTGGGGTTATAGGAGAGAGGGATGAGGGAAGAGGTTCCCAACAAAGAGTGAGTGCAGCAGATCTTGATGAGCAGAGACTCTCTATGGTTTTAGAGCTTTATTATAGAAAGGCAGGGAGAGAGGGGGGAAAAGAGAGGAGAAGACAAAGAGAGAGGAGAGAGGAGAGAAGACAGAGAGGAGAGAGGGGGTGAGAGTGAGGGGTAAGTGGGAGACAAGTAAAAGAGTGAGAAATAAGAGCATAAGAGTGAGGTGGGGCTGAAAGGCCCTTTTTATGGTCTTTTCTGTTGCTAGGTAACTGAGGAGGAGTGTAGCCTGAAGGTCAGAAGCTTGGGCCATTACCTATGTGACTTCTAGTCATGCTTCTCTTGTGGGGGCTGTGGGGGGCAGTAACTTAGGCAGGAGCCAGAGTTCCAGGAACATAAGGGAATGCCTACTGTGTCAAGAAGGTGAATCATCACCCTTTGGGGTTCAGACCTCAGCTCAACTGGAGACCAGCCTGCAATTCCCCACATATACTCACAGAGTGTGCTTCATTTGTTAACTTATCTGAGCCTTTATATTTAAAATAGACTTCCTATGGATGCAATATACTTTGATCTTGGTGGGGTTTTTCATTTGGTTGGTTAGTTGCTTGCTTGCTTGCTTGCTTGCTTGCTTGCTTGCTTGCTTGCTTGCTTGCTTGCTTGCTTACTTAGAGGTTCCCCATGCCCCCCATACACACAATATTTTTATTTGGTGTTTAAACAGACCTTACTTAAGATGGTTTTTAGTATAAAAGCATTTATGTTTACTTTCTATTTGCTTAGTTGTTGGGTTTTTTTTTCTTCATCAATATTGTAAATGTCATATGTTAAATCTGTAGTCACTAAAGTGATGCTAGATGGAGGCAGTGTGCATCTAGGAGGGATGAGTAAGGTTCTATGATGTCATAAGAATGAGGCCTTTATGGTGAGATCAGTACCTTATAAGAAGAGACATCAGAAAAATATACCTTCCACTTCTCCCTCTCCTCCTCCTCTCTCTCTCTCTCTCTCTCTCTCTCTCTCTCTCTCTCTCTCTCTCTCTCTCACTCTCCCCTTCTCCCCCTCACTCTCTCTTCCCCTCCTCTCCTCTCCACTCTATATTTCCCCCTCTTTCCCTCCCCTTACCTCTTCCTCTTTTCCTCCCACTCTCCCTCTCTTTTGATCTCCCTCTCCCCCACCTCCTCCTGGACTCCTCTTCTCTCTCCTCTATCTCTTCTCTCCCTCTCCTATCTCCCCCTCCCTCTCACCTTCCCCAGTATCTCCTCCTGTCTCTTTCTCTCTGACATAGGAGACAGTAGCCAACTTCAACTGAAGAAGAGAGCCCTTGATCCAGGTCAGCCACATTGGCCCTTGATTTCAAACATTCATCTGAAGAACTGTAAGAAATGAACTTGATTTGTAAAGGCAGAAACTGGGAGGTCTGCCTTTTTCTGAAAAGAAATGGAGGAACAATGGATCTGAGAGAGAAGTGACATGAAGGGTAGTGGTCAGAGAGTGGAGGGATGAAGGGCTGCAGTTGGGATGTATTGTATAAATAAAGGAAAAAAAGACACTCAGTCTACATGACTTATGAATATGTTCCCTTCTGAGCCTTCTCTGAACTAGAGTTAAGTAGAACTTTACAATTGGACTTTCCTTACCATGGCTTGATCGACCATGGGTGTTTATTACAAGAATCTGAAAGAATTCTTGATGCTCCTGCTCTAGATGCAGGTCATATTATTTTTTTTTTCATCCTCACACAGATCCAGACTCAGCCTATAGCATTCAATCAAACAGCCTTTAGAACACTCCAGAAGTTTCTGCTAAAGTGAGGCAAGCTGTAGTTGGAGCTCTGGATGCATCAACTGACTCAGATTCTGGGGGGAATATTGATTTTTACATTAGGATGTAAAAAATGATTATTTTTAGGTACAAGAAAGATAATTCATTTTTAATTGTTCTACATTTTTATAGAAGTGAAGGGGGCGAACCAAAGACTTGCAATGACTTCCAAGCTCTGTGTAGATCAAATCTGAAACCAACTATTTCTCTCACTCTTGTAATTTTAAAAGATAATTTCTCCTTAGACAGGGACATTGAACATGGATTTAATGAAGACATATTCTTGTCTTTCTGCTGACGAGGGCAACGGTATGTGCATGAAATTTACTTCAGGTGTATGCACATTGTTTTAAAATATAAAATGCTGAGTTAATAGAATTTGAGTTAATAGAATTGAATTTTCATTTGTTCCAAGAATCTTATTATCTGTATGTTTGATACTAACCCAGGCATGAAATTTGAGGAGAGCTTTGTTGTATAACCTGAATTGTATTTTTTTTTCTTTTTCCTTTATTGGAAGAGTTCAGAAAGTGAATCTAGGATGCATTGCAGATAGTTATAAAGTGATCCTGTTTCCTCACCCCTGATTTCCCCTGGGTGTGCATCTCGCTATTGATTTGCTCCCAAAATACTTTTGCTCTCCAAACAATGAGATCCTATAATGCATTAAAAAGAAACAGTTCCTAAGTACATAAGAACATTGTGAATGTAATCAGGCTTCATAGCAACAGATGATATTAAAGACTGTTGGCAGGGGCAAATGAGAGCCAAGATAACAATAGAGCATCTTAGGTTGTTAGGGTTTTTTTTCTTTAATTTTTGATGATAAGTCACATTTGTTAGAGTAGAGTTATTAATATCTTAAAGTAAGGATAGCTGAAATGTGTGAAATTGTCATTGTTTGTGAGTGTATTGAACAAGACTGTGCATAAGTACAAGTTTGTGGTGCCTCTTGATTAAGACATCTATTAGAAAAGGCATCATTCCTGACTGGGAAGCTAGTCTCTCTCCTATAAGTGTATTTTTGAGTGAATTTTTAAAATGGACTATAGATTGTTATAACATTTATGTAATATTGATTAACTAATCATTCTAAAATGTACTTACTTAAGTCATAATACTTTGTTATTTTTTAAGATCCTATGTGTTTGCTGTTTAATATTCTACTTGCTAAGTCTTATGTGGCTCTATTCATCTAGCAGGGACCTGGGGGCAGCTCAAGATCACTGGGGTTGCCAGACCAGAGCTGTCCTGTTGTGTAAGCATTACAATAACCCAGGCTTCAAGAGATGAACTTTTAGTAGGCATCTGTTGTGATGGTGTTTACCGACATAACATTGGCCATAAATTATACAAACCATCTCAGAGCCAAATGAGAAAGAAAAATATATGCCTTGAAACTAGGTTTCATTTTTGTTGGGAAACATTATTATGAAAAATATATCCCAACCCTGGCTTTAGCTGTATAAATTTTTATCTTTTCAAATGTAAAATGCATCCTTTCATTACCAAGAGCTCCACAATGTTATCTAGTTACTGCATAAAGTAAATCTAGAACCTGATGACCTTACAGGGTTGTATTAGTTAGGGTTCTCTAAAGTCACAGAACTTATGGGTAGTCTCTGTATAGTAAGGGAAATGGTTATGATGACTTACAGTCTGTAGTCCAACTCCTCAACGATGATCAGCTGTGAATGGAAGTCCAAGGATCTAGTAGTTGCTCAGCCTCACAAGGCAAGCAGGTGAAGAAAAACAAATCTTCCTTCTTCCAATGTCTTTATGTGGGTTTCCAGCAGAAGGTGTGGCCTAGATTAAAGGTATGTACCACCACGCCTGAATCTGGGATTTGCTTTGTCCCAGATGACCTTGAACTCAGAGATTTCCTTGCCTTAGTCTCCTGGGATTCATGGCCACTATGCCTCAAGATCTCTGTGCCAAGATTCAGTCAGAAACTTGTATCTCCCAGCCTCAAGATCTGAATCACAGGAGAGCCTTCCAATTCTGGATTGTAGTTCATTCCAGATACAGTCAAGTTGACAACCAGGAAGAGACACTACAGGGTGCTGGCACAAATGAAGCGTCCATGCAAAGTCTCTCAAGTGTAGCCATTGGACATCAGCTCTTTAAAAGGATGGGTCATTTTCACTCCACACCCAACACATCCACACTGGAAATATAGGCAGAAGATAATGCCAATTAGACATAGTCAAAGAGACAAAAATAATGGGAGAGAGCAGTCACTAGTCCATAGCAATAGGACAGTTTGTCCAGGGACATGTTGAAGCACAGGACTCTAGAGACGGGATGATCCTGCGACCAGTTCTATATCTGCTAATTCTTGTGACCCTCAGCTTCATCTGGCACTTTAATCATTTTTGTAACTATTCCTTTGGAGAAGTTATAATAGTTAACTCTACAGAGAGCTCTTCTGCTTCTACCTTTTCCTTTCCCCTCTGTTTAATTTCAGTTATCACATGCTAAATCTAACCATAGTCACATTTTCATGTGTTTCCTGGCACAGTAGCAGTTTCCACATAAAATCTGATAGCATTTGAGTTGAAGCAAGTGCCCTGAGTTGAGCTAAGAAGAGAGGATCATGTTCCAGGTAGTCTGTGAGTGCCTCAGACTCTTTAGTCTGGGATATAAGTAATAAAATAAGAGCTAATGATAAAGTGTAAAATTGAATAACAAATAAAAAATAAAGGTCCTTTACTATAAAATGGGGGGGGGAGCAAAATGTGTTGGCGATTTTGGTGGTTTGATTATGCTTGGCTCAGGAGTGACACTATGAGGAGGTATGGTATTATTGGCATAGGTATGGCCTTGTTGGAGGAAGCAAGTCACTATGGGCGTGGTCAATGAGACCCTCCTCCTAACAGACTTCTAGCTGCCTTTGGAACAAGAGGTAGAACTCTCTGCTTCTACAAAGCCATGCCTCCTCTAGACACTGCCATGCTTATGCCATAATCATAATGGACTGAATCTCTGAACCTGTGAGCAAGCCCCTGTAAAATGTTGTCCGTTATGAGAGTTGCCTTGGTCATGATGTCTTTTTTTTTTTTTTTTTTTTAGCAATGAAACTTTAAGACAAGGATTATACAGAAATTGCATTATGAAGTATTTCCAGAGCCTATATTTTTAATCCAACATCACCTGTGAGCATTTCTTCCCAAATGGAACAGTTCAGAACAGCATTCTATTATCTAGTTTTTATCAGTACTCAACCAGAGAGGAAAAGAAGAAAAGATGAAGATGAAACACATATATAGAATGGTTTTCTTTCACATGCCTTAACAAGTTTAATAATAACTTAGGATGCCAACACATCCATGGGTCTTCCTCATTCAGAGCTACTCTAAAATATATATATATATATCCTAGGAGTGTGCTGAAGTCGTTGCACAGTCATATGCCTCCACCATGTATAACTTGGAGATTTAGCTAGTAAAAGAGTTGAGGGAATGTTCTATATAATCTACCTACTATAATTTAGATCTTGAATGCCCCAAAACCCTGTGTTTTAAGCAATTGGTCAAAAGGCTGTAGCCCTTGACCAGATGGTAAACCTTTTAGGAGGTAGATCCTGATGGGAGGGTATTATGCCACTGGGGGGGGGGGGGCTTGTACCAGAAGGTAATATGGAACCCACGGTTCCTTCTCATCCCCTCTCTTTGCTGCCTGGCTTCCACATATGAGCATTTTGTTCTATGGCATGTTCTTGGCAATGGTGCTCTGCCTCAGCCTGCCAAAAGGTAACTGACTATGGATGGAATGATGAATCTTCCCCCACAGATCCTTTACCTGAGTTTTTTATTTTTCTGCCATGACAGAAGTCTACCTAACTCATGAGCTGTTACTAATTCACAAATATGTTGTGCTTATTAAAGGATAAAGAAGCAATTGGTGTCCTGTAAGAGCCACATCTAGGAGAAAAGTCAATCAGCCTTTCTTCTCTCAGATGAAAACAAAAATGTCCCCACACTTACCAAAACAAAGACGTGGTTGACCAGATGATGATACTGAAGTTCTATAATTTAAAATAAATAAGCGGCAACAGCAAAAAGCGTACTTAGATTTCAACATGGCAATGAAAGTATTGCATGAATTCTTCTTGAGCGTGTCCTTTAGCAGCTTTGTGGCCTTTGGAAAACTATTTAAGGCACAGAACTGCAAATTTTACAGATTTAAAACAGAGAGATGAGCACAAACTCCCCATCAGTTAGTGTTTTATGGAAGATAGTGTGTAACCCACTTAAAAGCCCACATAAAAGCATTTTATAAAACCCTACACCTGTGCAAAAAAAGACATTGCTTTTTGTTCAAATACCTAACATGAGAAAGATGAAAGGTTGCTTCAGGGTCAATATGCATCAATGCAAAAGCCTCCATATTTTAATATATTCAGTTATTTTTTAAGGACCAACATTGCCATGGGCATGAATATATATCTGTCATTGAGTTATTGAAATAATAAACCAACAAGAAATGCTTGACCTAAGAGAAACTGATAACACAATGTTAGGCGATGCTTCCTGAAACTTCTGATCCCAGCTTCCTCCCATCCTTCCTGCCAGTGTATGTTGCATATTTAGAGTTTTAAGCCACTGGAAAAATTATATGTGTCTTGAATGGAAATAATGAAACAATCGTATATACCTTTACAAGAGCCAGTAAAAATCTCACTTCAAGGACATTTGCAGTCAAATGCATGGTTACCCCAGTAAAGCCTGGTTTGCTCTGTTCTTAGAAAGGTGTGCAAAATTGAGAGTACAAAGACTATCTCCCAGGACTTAACATGGATGTTCACACACCTCACTGGTTTTATCTTTTTATCTTTTTAAATTCAGGCAGAGAAAACAAGAAGTCATTGGCTTAAGGATAGAAAATATGGAGTGTCCCTTAAAAGAAACTTAATCTTGTTGACTATTCATATTATTGCAAATGTAGGCATGAGACAGAGACACAAATGTTCCTGCTTACTTAGCAATGTCCTATTTTCCTTAGCTATTCTTAAAGACTGAGTAAGAATACCTTTTTATGCCATTCCCCTTCTAGAATCTAAAAATAGTTGGCAAAAGTAATGTGATAGTGATAATATAAAAATAACCACCATTTACTGAGCGCCTACTCCCCGAAGAAAAGCAGTGTGTGTGTGTGTGTGTGTGTGTGTGTGTGTGTGTGTGTGTGTGTATGTGCGTGTGTGTAGAGAGTGTGTTCATGATGCATGTGTGTATGTATGTAGATATCATGTGCATGTGTGTATGAGTGTGGGCAGTATATTTTCATGTGTGTATGTCTATAGGTAGAGTGTACACGTGTGTGGGTAGTATGTGTGCATGTGTCCATGTGTGAGAGTAGTGTGTGCATGTATGTGTGTGTGTGTGAGAGAGAGTGAGCAATGTGTGTGTGTGTGTGTGTGTGTGTGTGAAGCATGTGTGTAGATAATATGTCTGTAAGTAGTACGTGTTTGCATATGCAAATGTGTGTATATGTATAGGCAATGTTTATGTACATGTATGTAGTATTCATTTTACATTCTTGCTAAAGACACCATAATTCTCACTACAGATAATGAAAACAAATTGGCAGACAAGCTACAATTTGGTCAGAAGTATAACTAGTGAGTACAAAATAGGCCCAAAACAAACAAAGACAAAAAAGAAACCCAAACAAAACAAAACAAAACAAAAACAAAACAAAACAAAACAAACCATAAAAGAGATTCAGTCTTCTGGGAAGAAAATGTGTTAAGCAAATAATAGAACATTTGAGGGTAGATACTACTTTATTTAGCTATCTTGATGACTGAAAAAAATAATAAAAATTGAAGTCGTAACTGTAGACATTGAATGTCTTTTTATAATATTTAGCTTCTGGTACAGTAGCTACAGCTCATTACTACTTGGGGTGGGGGAAGATGGTGGCAGGGAAGCAAGGAGGAAATGTGAAAAAGGAAGGAAGACAGGTAAAGACATGAAGTTAAGCATATTGGGATTCTCTGTTCTAGAGCAGTGGTTCTCAACCTTCCTAATGCTGTTGCCATTTAATACAGTTCCTCATGTTGTATTGATCCCCAACCATAAAATTATTTTCATTGCTACTTCATGACTACAATTTTGCTACTGAGATATTGGGTGTTCATAGGATGTCATGAAATGTGGCCTGACTTAAAAAAAAAAAAAAAGAATGTAAGATAAAATCTCATAGAAAACAATGAAATAAGAAATCACCTGTTAAGAGCTGACTCCAGGTATGCCAGAATTGTTTCTTATATAAAAGGCTTTTCTTTGTATCGGTGGTGAGATTGTCCTGAAGGTGTTGATAAACCATGGAGTCAAGATTAGCAATGAGAACTCTGGCCTTACTTTGTTTATCTGAGAAGACTGTGAAGAAATGGGGTTTACACAAGCACGTCTGATCCCTTGGGTCCACTGTTGCTGAGATGGTCATACATCAGAAAGATCAGGGACTTCACAGAAACAGACAGTTAACATAGAGACTCACAACTAGTCGATGTGAGAATAATTGATCATGACATTTTTAGCCCCAAGTGGGATCATGTGAGGCTTTGGGAATATCACAAAAGAAAGCAAAGGAAGGTTTTGTTTTTTTTTTTTTTCCCTAGGACATAAAGTTTGGGAAGAACTGTTATGAAGTAGTTTCTTTGGAATAACACAGGACTCTTATTCTCATGAACTCATAGCAGCTGTAGTAGCTCACACAAGACCTGCACAAGATGAATCTAGATAGCACTCTACTGTGGATGGGAGAAGAGTTTACAAGGCCCTACCTCTTGCTGAGAGCTGTTGGCAGTTGGTAATTCCTAAGGGTGAAAGTTTTCTTCAGGGATGTGGCTTCTCATGAGCTGTCCATGTGAATGTCAGTGAATGCCCCCACGGTTGTGATTTTTATAGGCAGTACAAATTAGAACTGGTGAGAGATACATACATGTATGCATACATACATACATAAGAATGTCACTAAGTTGAGAGGATTGAAGAGGAGTGGGTAGATCAGGAAGGAGTTGGGGGAGGAGCATGGGTGAATGTTATCAAAATCTACTATATGAAATGCTCAAGAAATGAACACAAATATTATATTAAAAATACTTGGAATGTTTTTGAGGAAGGGTACTGTATTAGCTCTGATTCTACTGCTATGATAAAACACCAAGACCAACACAACCTATAGAAGAAATAGTTTATTGGTTCTTGTGGTTCTAGAGGGTTAAAGTCCATGATGATGGAACAATCGAACAGGAGCAGAAGCTGAAGGCTCACAATGGGAGTTATAAATACAAAGCTTTATAAGAACTAACTAGGAATGGTGTGAGGCTTTGAAACCACAAAGTCTGTCCTTTTCCACACACACCCACAGACATGTTTCCTCTAGCAACCTGTAACTCTTAAAGTTATCCGAGCAACGCCACCACCTATGGACCAAATATTCCAACATCAAAGCCTATAGGGACTATTCTCATTCTATCCACCACAGGCAGGATGTTCTTGAATAGTTAAGAAGTTTTTGATGAGCAATGATGCTTGGAAAGTGACTGAAAGTACTCAGGGAGTTTGCAGGCCTCCATCTGGAGAAAAACCATCCTATGGTTGGAGTGACTACAGGAAGATGTGGGGAATTCTATGGAGGCTGGAATGTGAAGGGAGTGAAAACTGGGGAAAGACTCAAGGTCAAAAGCAGACATCAGCTATGGGCTGGTTGAAAGGATGATTACAAAACACAAGGGCAAGATGGTGGCTCCATGGCAATGGGAATGCTGGGATGTATTCTGAAGGTCTAGAAGAGATTTTTTTGAAAGGCTGTGTGTGTGGTGTGTGTAGGAGAGAGCTGTAGCTGACAAGCAAGACTCTATTGATGTCAGCATTAAAACAACACAGAAAACATGACCTTGTCTCTTATTAACCATGTTTTCTTCCATAGTAACTTTACCTTTGAGTTTCCTCCTTGATAAAACTGGCCTCAGATGGTTCTGACCATGTAGAACCTTTGGAGAAGCTATTGAAGGATACGCTGCTTCCTTAACATCTGCTACCGGTAATCACCAAACAAGGGGCCATTAAGAGCCATTTATCTGTCTGTGGTTCCTACTCAAGCGAGAAGCAGAATGATTTCACCAGTTATCAGGCTTGCTTCAGAGCAAGGTGTCAGCAAATGAAAACTTCGGGAGCTAGCAGTCTCCTCCCCTAGGACATTATGGTGTTCATTGCAAACCTGCTGTTCTTTGCATCTTACACTTAAGTCTTCCCTGAAAGCTTACACTCCCAGTACAGCCCTAAGAAGTGATCAGTCCTCACCAGTACAGACATGGGCCAGAAGAGCCTATGTTTCTATTGTGGTGTAATCTCCCCAAAGCCAACTACTTCTAAGGCCCTTTTAGTAGATGGCCACTCCCTTGTGGATGTATCCTGACTTTACCAAGTACCCAAATATATCTATTAAATTATAGTATCATCTAAAATTGGTCCCATTTAGACATTTTGGAGAGTTTAATCAACTGTATTACTTTATTTCTAGTCAACTAGACTTTAAGCCACTGGCTGTGCTTTTTAACATACAAACCTGAAGATATTTCATTCTCTTGAAGCGTATATGAAAAAGAACATTTTAGATTGAGTGTATGAAAATCATAGAAGCAGCTACCATCGGTTTAACAGTTACCATACCAGGTACCATATTAGCCACTGTCCAACCTCATTTGATCCTCAGCGTGACCTTTAAAAGCCCTTTTATATTTTCTTGGTAGAAGAGGTTCAGATCCCAGGAACTGCACGTGCTTTATCAGTCTTATGATACTCTTCCTGGAGAGATGTAATATCCCTTCATTGCAGATAGGAAACCAATGGCAGACCAAAGCAAGAGCACCATGAGAAGCCAACTTGGTGAACCAATGAGTTCTGTTGGGTTTACTTGCAGGAATATGGGGGAGCTGTTGCTTATAGGTTTGACTCATTCTCATGACTCAAATGCAGCAGCAGCACCAAAGTACACTGCTGTGTGGATGGCAGGTTATGAATCCTGGAGCCCTGCAATGCCTTGCACATCTTACGCGCAGCTCAGGTGGTCTGAGCCCCTTCCTTCCATGCAGCTTGGATGGTCAGTCTTCCAGGCAGCTTAGTAGGTCTTGGTGTCTCCTAGGCAGTACTGCTTCTCTGAGCCTGTCTCTCAGCATCCCTTACTGCTTACTTAAGCTGTTGAAGAGAAAGGCTTGGTGTCCTTTTCACGGACCCCCTGAAGCTTTTGAATTGCTTGCTTCCTTAAAAGAGCATCCCTTTACAACATCCTGAGTCTCAAAGAGCTTCCTCCCAATATTGAACATTTTATCTCAGAGAAAATTGCTATTCTAGAGTTTGTGGAAGAAACAGCAGAGTAAGGATTCTCTCCTCCATTGGCTAGTGTTATCCTGACTTCCATGAGTTGGGATGTTTGGTGGAGAGAAAGCTTGCTTGTTTTCTGTAGCTTTACTTTGTCCAATATGCACCTCTGTGTAAATGTTAGGGCTTGTTTCACTCACACTGTGTTTATTTCTACTTTCTGATAAGTGACAAATCTTTTCCCGCTGGTGACTTTAGAATCCTGGGAATGGAAAGGACACTGTAATGGCCACAATTCCTAAATATATTCTGCAGGTCATAGGACTTACAAGTGGCCATTGCAAAAAATGTCTTTTTGACCAAATAGAAACTAAGAATATGTTGACCTTTATTGACAATAATGCCTAACTCTTTGAAACTAGCTCAGATGAATGAGCAAACTGCAGGGATGAAAGTGGGGGCGTTACAAAAGTGAAATTATTTGCATGCCTTTCAAAGGGCTCCCCCATGAAAAGGGGGGTTTGAGATGAAGAAGCAACTGAAGAATCTCCTTGTTAACCAGTGCTCAGTGCTGAAAAGTCTTTGCACTCCAAGGAAAAGACTTTTGAGGGGAAAAAAATCAAAAGAGGAAAGAAGCTGTTGGTTGGGATGGTGAACCAAGCATTAACTTTGGAATCAGAGGGGGAAAGATGCTGCTGCAGATCAAGGGTGAGTTCCGGTGCATGTGTTCAAATGCAACTACACAGAGACGTCCATTGGCATGTTGAGCTGCGAGTTTGCTTTCTCATTCACCCAACCCAAGCTGCAGGTCAGTCCCAGCCCTCAGAGAATGACACTGTACATTCAGAGGGAAGAGATGCAGGGAATTAACATGTGAAAGGCAGGGACCCTCATTTCACTACAGATCCTTTTCCAGTGTGGAGTTGAATGTGGAGTGTGGAGTCTCCCAGCCAGTAATTCCATGAACTTAATTATTAGATAGGTTATTTCATATCTGGGAGGATTCTTTGCTCTTTTAAAAGAAACATACACCATCTCTTTGGTTTTATCTAATGTCCAGTGTCTTAAACTTATGCCTGATTACCAAAGGTATGCAAAATAAATTCATGAAACACTTAAACACTGATTGAAGTCTCAAGATCTCTTTAATTATTTAGACAATAATTAAAAGTTTACCATGATCACTTCTTTTGAATATCCTTAAACTCCGAAAATGAGAAGCAAAACATATACAGACACAGTGAAAGTAAGATTTATTTCTATATTTATTCTTAGTTTGCAAACATTAAAATCCTAGATTTGCTTTACTCTATATGTCTTTATATTTACTATTTCTCTCATTATTTTGTTTGACACTTTTGACCTAACCTGCTTTCCCACCTCCATGGTGGGATGCTCCAAGATTTGGCAACCAACTATCAGCCTAGGGTAAGAAATCTCAATGCCTCTTCCAAAGTGAAAGGGATATGAACTTCCAATCTGCTATTTATTTTTTCTTTTCTTTTTTATTCTTTTTCTTTTAAAAAATTTATTGGTTGATTGATTGATTTTTTTTTACACTCCAGATTTTATTCTCCCCCCACCCCCCCCCGCCCCAACCATCCTCCAACTGTTCCACATCCCATACTTCCTCCACACCTTCTGTCTCCATGAGGATGTCCCCATGCCCAACCCCCACCCCCACTCCACCTGACCTCTAAACTCCCTGAGGCCGCCAGTCTCTAGAGGGTTAGGTGCATCTTCTCTGACTGAACCCAGTCCTGGAAATCCTCTGCTGTATATACGCTGTAGACCTCATATCAGCTGGTGTATGCTGCCTGGTTGGTAGTGTTTGAGAGATCTCAGGGGTCCAGATTAATTGAGACTTCTGGTCCTCTTACAGGGTGACCCTCCTCCTCATATTTTTTCAGACTTTCCATAATTTAACCACAGGGGTCAGCAGCTTTTTGTCCATTGGTTGGGTGCAAATATCTGCATCTAACTCTTTAAGCTGCTTGTTGGGTCTTCCAGAGTGCGGTCACGCTAGGTCCCTTTTTGTGAGCGTTCCATAGCCTCGGTAATAATGTCAGGACTTGAGGCCTCCCCTTGAGCTGGATCCCACTTTGGGCCTGTTGCTGGACCTTCTTTTCCTCAGGCTTCTCTCCATTTCCATCCCTGTAGTTCTTTCAGACAGGAATAATTATGGGTGAGAGTTTTGACTGTGGGATGGCCCCCCTCTCCCTCATTTGACGCCCTGTCTTCCTGCTGGAGGTGGGCTCTATAAATTCCCTCTTCCTACTGTCAGGCATTTTATCTAAGGCCTGTCCCTTTGAGTCCTAGTAGTCTCTGATATCCCAGGCCTCTGGTGTATCCTGGAGGGTCCCCCCAACCTCCTACCTCTTGAGGTTGCCTGTTTCCATTCTTTCTGCTGGCCCTCAGGGCTTCGGTCCTTTTCCCTCATCCCATACCAGATCAGGTTCCCCTCTCCCCTCCAACCGCAATCTATGTTCCCTCTCAGGTCCCTCCTTCCCTCACATTAGTGATTGCTTTCTTCTCCCTCCCAAGTGGGACTGAGGTGTCCTCACTTGGGCCCTTCAGCTTGTTGACCTTTTTGAGTACTGTGGACTGTATCTTGGGTATTCTGTACTTTTTCGGGGGGCTAATATCCACTTATTAGTGAGTACATACCATGCATGACCTTTTGGATCTGAGTTACCCCACTCAGGATGATATTTTCTAGTTCCATTCATTTGCCTGCAAAATTCAGGATGCCCTTGTTCTTAATAGCTGAGTAGTATTCCATTGTGTAAATGCACCCCATTTCCTGTATCCATTCTTCAGTTGTGGAACATCTGGGTTGTTTCCAGTTTCTGGCTATCACAAATAAGGCTGCTATGAACAGAACTCTGATGGCTCATGCTCTAAGATCAAGAATTGATAAATGTGACCTCATGAAACTGAAAAGCTTCTGTAAGCAAAGGACATAGTCAATAATACAAATCGGCGATCTACAGATTGGGAAAAAAAATCTTCACTAACCCCATATCCGATAGAGGGCTAATATCCAAAATATATGAAGAACTCAAGAAGCTAACCACCAAAAACAACCGAGAATTCTTTTTCTTTTTTTAGCCAGACTTATATTAAGTCTCTGTGAGTTTTAAATTTCATGCTTTTTCTCTTTTTGTTTCTTTGTTTGTTTGTTTTTGTTTTTGTTTTTTTCAAGACAGAATTTCTCTGTGTAGCCCTGGCTGTCCTGGAACTCACTCTGTAGACCAGGTTGGCCTCGAACTAAGAAATTCACCTGCCTCTGCCTCCCAAGTGCTAGGATTATAGGCGTGCCCCACCACACCCGGCCCTTTTTTTCTTGGTTTCTTACAACAGGGAATCTTCCCTCAGTGTACTGTTCAAACCTTAGCATGTTTAACTCAGCCTGCTATATAGACCTGGCCTATTAAGTTTTCAAAAGCTCAAATATGCTTTGTTATAATCATGTTATTAAAAGTACCCCTGAGCTGGGCAATGGTGGTGCACGCATTTAATCCCAGCACTTGGGAGGCAGAGACAGGAGGATTTTTTAGTTTGAGGCCAGCCTGGTCCACAGAGTTGAGTTACAGGACAGCCAGGGCTATACAGAGAAACACTGTCTTGAAAAAAAAAAAAAAGTGCCCCTGAAGTTTCCCCTCCTAGAAGACAAGACACAGTGCTTGCTCCATTGTTGACTCCTGTGTGTCTTGTTAGGTAAATCCTCGCCTTAATACTACCAGGGATATTGCTTTTCTATTTAGTAATTGTGCAAACCACCTCTACTGACCAGTGTGAGACAACTATTGGCCTAGCAGTTCAAAACACCTAAACATAACATAACATAACATAACATAACATAACATAACATAACATAACCATAAACATAACAAAAAGCCAGAGTTACTTCTTGCATTTCCAAAGTCTATTTGGTTCAGCCACACAAAACAAACACATCACCTACATGATTATAAATTCCTAACAAAACCATTATGACTACATATATATGTGGGTATATGTAAGTATATATGTATGTATGAGTGTATGTGTAGATACAGAGAGAGAGATGGATACTCTTGCTACTAATCAAAACAGCGAAACAAAGTACATATACTTTCCTTTTCTCTGTTCCACTTTTACCCTTTATAATGACTTTTCTGTCATGAGTTGGTCTCTTACTTCTTTCTAGTCTAATAAAATTAACAAGCTGGTCAAACACAGCTTAAGTTCTCAGCTACACGATGCGCTTTGCTCATTCTGAGTTCTCTATCATGTAGATCTCGGGTGTGGAGTCAACTCGGTGCCCTGTGAGAGCACAGAAACCCAAATGGGTTCCGGGGACATTCATATTGAATGGACTACTGATCATGACCACTTTGGGAAGTGGAAAATATATCCATTTTTTTTTAAAGATCCTAAATAAAATCTCCTGTTTCCAAAATGATATCACAAGTTTTTTTTCCATATTTCTTTTTTTAATTTTATTTCTTTATTAATCATTTTACTCATTTACATTTCAAATGATATCCCCCTTCCTTGTTACCCCTCCACAAACCCCTCAACCCCATCATCTGCTTCCTTCTCCCCTTCCCCCTTTGCCTCTATGAATGTGCTCCTCTGCCCATTTACCCACTCCCACCTCACCCTCTAGCATGCCCCTAAACTGGAGCAGCAAGCCTCCCTCCCCTCCCATTGATGTTATATAAGGCCATCCTCTGCTACGTGTGTATCTCCTAACTCAAAACATACATGAAATCTAGGGCACAGTGAAAAGACCAAACCTAAGAATAGTAAGTATAGAAAAGAGCGAAGATTTTTCCATATTTCTTAAAGACTAAGGCTTTCCTTCAGGAAGCCTCTCTGAGCCAGCTCACATACTCCCTTCATGTATGCCGTTGCTGGGGTATCACACTGCCAGCACCCCTCCCTGAACCATATTGTACAATCTGATTTTATCCTTAAGAAGCTGTAGTGGACAGACAGACTCCTAGTTTGTGCTTCCATTCCTACGTCATTGTGAAGGATCCCTGCCAGTGAAGAGCCAAGCTCTGCAAGCCACTTAGTGAGCAAGTGTCCTGAAAGTGATAGTACTCGCCATGCCTCCCCAGAAGACTTAGCAAGAAGACATGGAAGCATTCCCATCTCCTACTTCCTATCTCCCCTGAATTACTCTCTGTTGTTTAATGGTACTCAAGTACCTCCTGCAAAAAAATAGCCTGCGATTGGATAGCGTCCCTAAGAACTTGTCACAATGATATCCGGGAGATGGAGAGGAGGAGAAGACACTGAGAATGGAATACAGAGAGTTTAGGAAAGGCAGTGTTGACTAAGAACTTGGTTTCACTCTGGAGTCAAATATTCTCAGCCACTGGCTTTACTTCTGCTTCTTCTTTGTCTTTTTTTTTTCTTTCTTTCTCATTCTTTCTCATGCCCCAATTTCACACTCATAGAATGGGCTCCCTAAATGGAATTTATATTCCATTAACTCAATCAATGCACAATTCTATTTAGATATAATCCTAGCAACCGCAAGCCTCTATTTTTATATTATAATTGATAGTCACCTAGGAACTGCATGCTGCTTCAAAACTCTGCCCATTAAGCTCAGACATCAAACACTCGACTTCTCCCATTGTTACCTACAGCTTCCCTTCTGGCCTCTCTCTTATCCATGAAATCATTTTGTCAAATCCATTATCACACTACAGGCTTAGACTAATTGTGTGAATTCTACTCCCTGGCATTCCACGCTCTGAAAGGTTGCTGAGCTCCTCAGCACCTGGCCACCATCACTCACAGTCTTCTGAAGATGGTGCCTCAGTCTTGTTTTAAACTAACCACTTCCTGCTACTCTGTGGGTATGTCTTCTTTCAGCATCAATAGCCCTTTCACCAGTAACACCATGTTTAGATTGTAAATCAGTGTTCATGTGACCAGAGTATGTGGATAGAACATGAAATACATACTCAGATGCATATACAACATATAAAGGTGCATGCACATGCACACACATGTGCATATACATGGGGATGCGTGCACAAATCAACTTTTGGAAGACATATTGATTATTTTAAAAGGTGGGAAGTAAAAACAGAGGCATAACTGAAGGCAATATAAGATAGATACATGCATGCACTACATGCATGTATGTACTATATATGTGGGCCTTCTTTCTTCTATGTAGTAAAAGTTGTCCTGAATATCACATGTTTAAAAGTTGTATTTGACTGAATTACAGTTTTTATGCATTCAGATGTTTGCAAGTAACTTTAGCATTTGTGAAAACTTCAAGGTCTGCTTGGTGGAGGTTAACCTCAGACCTTAATGAAGCCTCAGACTCTCTTCTCAGGAACATAAATTCACAGTCTCTCAATAGTGCTCAACATTTCTCTGTCCAGTAAGGTTTTCAAAACAGATACCATTCAAAAGGTTTTTGAACCTCATCTTGATGTCTCAATACTTCTTATTCCTAAATTAAATTCTTTTATATAACAACACCATCAACCTCTCTGATTATGAAAGATGGAATGCCAAACAATGCTTTCTAGGTGGCACAATGACATTTGAATGGCACCAACACAACATTCCCAGCCTGTGTTATAACATTCCACTTCAGGTCATCTTAAATAATGCCTTCAGTTTACACCTAAGAAATTTAGATTATTCACTGTAGGAAATGTTGGAAAAAGCTTTCAATTGATGAGAATATATTCCATTTATAAGCTCTAATTCTGTAATCCTTCACCAGTCTTAGAATCAAATATAAAACTCCTGGATTAGTAGACAATGGAAAAATGTGAAAACTATTAGTATCCTTATTTCTCAAATAATACTGGCTCCATCTGGTGGCCAAAGTAATAATTCCCAGTCCCATCTATCCGTCTATGAAGAAGAAGAAGAAGAAGAAGGAGGAGGAGGAGGAGGAGGAGGAGGAGGAGGAGGAGGAGGAGGAGGAGGAGGAGGAGGAGGAGGAAGAAGAAGAAGAAGAAGAAGAAGAAGAAGAAGAAGAAGAAGAAGAAGAAGAAGAAGAAGAAGAAGAAGAAGAAACCTTCTTTAATAGAAAGAAATAAAATGCCCAGGTAGATACACATATTGAAGAATTTATAGAACTTATATTTAGTACTGAGAACATTAACATTTCTACTTACAATGAGCCTTTTCATGGAGAATATAAATAATAACTTGGTTTTATATTACAATTTAAGAAGAGGCAAAACTATAATGTAAGAAACGTAACCTAAACCTCTATTTTATTTTATGAGAATGAGTAGTCATTTCAAAACATATTTAATATATCTCTTATTGAAAACAGCCAAAAATCCATTACTATTTTAATCAATGTATTGTAATTAGAGTAAGCCTATTGCCAATTAACATGTAAAGCACGCCATAAGCTACTTAGTAATTCAAGAATCCCGTGGGATCAATATTTCATTATCATTGCTTCTCTGAAGGAAGGAACCGTGATGCACGAGTGGACTATTCTTAAAGGGAGCAAAGCCCACTTTTCTTTTATTTTTATAAAAACTTATTTATTTTTTTATTCTTTAATCCTTTTTTACAGTCCAGACTTTAGTCCCCTCCCAGTCTGCCCCTACCCCAACCATTCCCCATCCCATAGCTCCCCCCACCCATCTCCAAGAGGATGTCCTCAACCCTCCACCCCCACCCCATCAGGCTTCCCTAGGTGCATCTACTCTCACTGAGGCCTGACCATGTGTCCTCTGCTGTATATGTGCCGAGGCCTCGTATCAGCTGGTGTATGTTGCCTGGTTTGGGGTTCAGTGTCTGAGAGATCTCGGGGGTTGAGACTGCTGGTCTTCCTGTGAGGTCACGCTCCTCCTCAGCTTCTTCCAGCCTTTCCCTAATTCAATCTCGGGGGTCCCCAGCTTCTGTCCATTGGTTGGGTGCTAGTATCTGCATCTGACTCTTTCAGCTGTTTGTTGGGACTCTCAGAGGGCAGCCATGCTAGGCTCCTGTCTGAAAGCACACCCCAGCTTCAGTAATGGTGTCAGGGGTCTGGACCTCCCCTTGAGTTGGATTCCCATTTGGACCTGTCGTTGGACCTCCTTTCTCTCATGCTCTTTTCCATTTTGTCCCCACAGTTCCTTCAGACAGGAACAATCTTGGGTCAGAGCATCCCTCCACTTGATGTCCTGTGCCTCCACTGGAGGTAAACTCTACAAGTTCCCCATCTTCAGAGGCAGGGAGACCCTCTAAAATGTACCAGAAACCTGGCAAGTGAGAAACTCTCAGGACTCAAAGGGAGGGACCTTGGATGAAGTACCCACTTTTGCTTTTCTATGCATTAGCTCTTAGCTGTTTTTTGTTTTGTTTTGTTTTGTTTGGTTTGGTTTGGTTTGGAAACAGAAGTTTCAAGCTGAACCCTTTGTGTTGTGTCTGTCTGTCTCCATCTTCCCTCAACCTCAGCACAGGGGTTAATGACACAGGAGCCATGTGAGGCATATATGAGGAGATTCACACTAGGTCTGCATGCTTGCCCAGTGAACTCGGCAAACCCAAGTCAACCTCTTGAATTGTAACAGGTAAAATAACTCTTGGATTGCTTCTAATGACTGAAACTTATTCATACTTCTGAAATTCACTCTATAATAATAATAATAATATAAATATTTATAAATAAATAATATAAATCATTTACTTTCTTCCCTTATAGCTAGCTGATCCAGTGATGTTTACAACAGCAGGGCATAGCCCATCACCTACGAAATGGAGCTATATGTTTATTGCTACCCAAAGAGAAAACTCAAAACTAAATAAATAAACAAGCCATGGCAATGAACAAGGTGATTGCACGCACAGCACCAAAGTAAACTTATGCGATGCAATCATAAACATATGAGATGTGATCATAAACATGCGATGCTTTTATCCTATCACATGTAGAGTGAGTCTCAGTTCCAAGTTCACCTTGTTTTGTTGTTTTGTTTTGTTTTGTTTTTTTTTGTTGTTTTGTTTTGCTGTGTGAAAATGGACCTAGGACTTTTTTTTTTTTTAAATTAGTGTACTGGCTAGTTTTGTGTCAACTTGACACAGCTGGAGTTATCACAGAAAAAGGAGCTTCAGTTGAGGAAATGCCTCCATGAGACCCAGCTGTAAGGCATTTTCTCAATTAGTGGTCAAGGGGGAAAGGCCCCTTGTGGGTGGGACCATCTCTGGGCTGGTAGTCTTGGTTCTATAAGAGAGCAGGCTGAGCAAGCCAGAGCAAGCAAGCCAGTAAGAAACATTCCTCCATGGCCTCTGCATCAGTTCCTGCTTCCTGACCTGCTTGAGTTCCAGTCCTGACTTCCTTTGGTGATGAACAGCAATGTGGAAGTGTAAGCTGAATAAACCCTTTCCTCCCCAACTTGCTTCTTGGTCATGATGTTTGTGCAGGAATAGAAACCCTGACTAAGACAATTAGTTATTTTACTATTTTACATTTCAAAGGTTATTCTCCTTATCAATTTCCCCTCTGCAAACCCCCTATCCCATTCCCACTCCCCTCTACTTCTATGAGGATGCTCACCCACCCACTCACTCCTGCCTCATTGCCCTAACATTCCCCTATGCTGGGGCATCAATACTTCACAGGACCAAGGGCCTCCCCTCCCTTGATGCCAGATAAGGTCATCCTCTGCTACATATGCAGCTGGATTTAGTAGCCATGGAACTTAGGGCTTTTTAAATATGTTTCTCAGCTCTGAAGCTCTATGGGTACGAGATGTTGGAGACAGGTAGCAAGAGTATAGGATTGTGTCTGCTGATCACAAGTCCCACACGCAGCAGCTTCCTGTTGCATCGCCACATTCTCCAGAACCTACCTGCTGAAGTGCTTGTGGTACTATGTCTAGTTTCTGCTGTGTGTAGCCTTTAGAAGTGCTCGGGCAGTGGCTCATTCTAGCACTCCTCCCATCCCTCCAGATTATTTGTGGCAGAACTCCTCTAATTCCTTTAGCATTCCTGACATCAGCCATGACAGTTCCAGGAAGGCTGAGAGGCAGTAATACTAAAAGGCTCACTTTCCCTGGTATGTGCTTTTGTTGTGGAGTCCCTCCTGTAAAACAGCTGTGTGGGAAAACTTTCCCTGGGGAGATGCAACACACAGGTCAATTCACCCCAATCAGGGAGCTCACAATAGAACAGAATGTAGATACCACCAACGTCCAGCTTGGTGAACCAGAGTTTTATTTGTATTGATTACAGGAGTATGTGTGAGGGGTTACCTACAGGGGCAGGAATGACTCAAAGACCTCTGCATCACCAAAGCCCACCCCAGCATGTATCAGCTCTCAAAAGCTGGGAGACCTGGCACATACCACACTGCCTGCAGGCAGTTAAGCAGGTTAGAAACTATCCCTTCCAGATGCCCTCAGATGGTCTAGCCTAACCCAGGCTGGTTTCTGCGTCTTTCAGGCAGTTTGTGTGGTTTCAGAGTCTTCTTCTTCTTGTTTTGTTTTGTTTTGTTTTGTTTTGTTTTGTTTTGTTTTGTTTTGTTTTGTTTTTCGAGACAGGGTTTCTCTGTATAGCCCTGGCTGTCCTGGAACTCACTTTGTAGACCAGGCTGGCCTCGAACTCAGAAATCTGTCTGCCTCTGCCTCCCGAGTGCTGGGATTAAAGGCTTGCGCCACCACACCCAGCTCCAGAATCTTCTTTTCAACTTGTCTTTTCTGAGAGACACTTTTGGCTTTTATTACTTATTAGAACAGGAAGGGGCCTAGTGAATCTTGTCAGTTTCAGGAACTTCCTTAAGCTATTTTGAGTACTTTCCTATTTAAGGAAGATCGAATATTTCAAATTCATGAAACTACTACACAAGAGAGACTTCTATAAACAACTCCCCTTGGTTCTCTATAATAGGTGTGTCACCAGCAAGTTCAGTTGTGTAACAACATGGGGACTTTCTGCTACCCAATGAGCCAGGTCATGAAAGCTTCCCAAAGAAGCTTGGAGAGCACACCCCCGTGTGCTTTCTAGCTAAGTCCTAGTGCAGTAACTGCTCCCTGTACTGTGCTTCCCACCTTTAGACCTTGTAAATTTTCTTTTTTTTTTTGTTTGTTGTTGTTGTTTGTTTGTTGCTGTTGTTTAAATGTTCCCTATTCAACTTATTGTGTGGCTGCCTGTTTTAGCTGGGTGAACACCTACAGATCCTTATGCTCATCCGTTAAGATGTTGTATCAATCTATTACCTGTGTCTGGACACTCACCATGATGTACTGAATCTGTGGCCCAGGTGGTCTGCTCAGAAAGCACCATGCTCTGCTAACTTTTCTAAATAAAAAGTTTTAAAATTTGAACACCAGAAACTAGCCCTTAATTTTTAACACTTGTGCAAACAGTGTAGGTTTATATATGTATGTTGTGTATATATATATATATTTTTTTTTCAGAGAATGTTTTAAATAAGATGTTTGTGCTTTGAAGATATTGCTTAAGCTTTCTAACTGCATTCAGATTTAACTATTTATATACGGGTACTTTCCCTTGTGGGTCTGGAGGCATCTTGGTAATAAAGAGGGTGGGTTATACAGGAGACGGTAAGTCTGGATGGCTGTGGTGATCATTTCCCATAAACATTCTAGGCCTTTACACTCAACCTATTGTTTCTGTGGATTTAATACAGGTCTGCATTCTGCCCAGGCCAAACTTCATTCCTGAGTCAGACCTGGACACAGTCTGAGCAATCAGTCTTCCCACTATCTGAACAGTGGTGACTGGTTCAAGAAGGATAAATGAAACTTTCTTCTGGGGCTTTTAGACAGACTCTTAATGCTGGCGTTAAGCTGTTAAGACGTAATCCTGAACTGCTAACCACTGCGTTTGCCAATAGGTAGGAGAAAAGTCTCTGCCGAAATGGAAAACATATGAACTTAAACACAGAACTGAGAGAGAGAGAGAGAGAGAGAGAGAGAGAGAGAGAGAGAGAGAGATCAAATGCGACCCATCTGCCTCTGCCTTCAGATACCTAAAGTTCTTATAAAGTCATTCTGTTGCTTATGACTGTTATAGACAGTCCTGTGTTATAATCATGAGTGTTGTGTCTTACTGAAACCCATAGATCACAGGCCTAAGTGATTCACTGATAGATAGAACTGAGGGGGAATCCTCATTCAGATATGTACTGGGCCCCAGGCCTTACTGTGTAAGCAGCGCTCAGTGTTGGACAGTGGGTCTCAAAGTAATCAAACCCAAAGAGCTCTTCAGTGAAGGAGGAGATCCTTCCATGGTCAATAACACAGCTACTCAACTCTGACAGTTATTCAAACACTGTGAACAAACACGGGACTTAAAATAGCCAGAGTATCTTGCACTACTTACTACTAGCTTTTCCTTTCCAATCTCTTACTGCCTGTCTCTTATTCTTTTATCAGCCACAAATGGTACTGAAATAGGACTCAGTGGCACAAATCTAGCTTTGGTTTCTACCAGATCAAAGCCAATTAACAGTTAAGGTTTTCCACTCCCCTCCACGGCTGGCTCTCACACATTAGCATTCTGCCCTCGCTGACAGGTCTTATGCCACATAGTGTGATTGATCAGGGGATATGTTTTTAAAATTTCATCACTGTCTTTATTTTTATTTTCTAACCCGCTTGTCACCTGTTCCTGTCTCTGTGAGGGGTTTGTATAAAACAGTAAAAAGCCTATCTTAAAAGAAACACAATGTGTGACATCATGACAAAAGCCAGAAAATTGTGTGTTCCTGTGGACACGTCACTCTTCCCTTGGGTGGGTTCCTGTTTTGCTTGGGAGAGTGACAGACAGAAGGGCCTGGCATTTGTCAGTTTATGTCACAACCATGGCATTTAAACATAGGCCTCTTTGTAGGTTTTTGTTTCTAGCCAAATTTTTTTAGGAATTGTGCCAAATATATATCGACTCAAATAAGCATAAAAGATCCATCCCTGCTGTCTCACTTGAAGTCAAATATTGCTTAATTGTAACACATTACTTTTGTTGATTTTATAGATGTTTTTAGATGTTAAATTATTTTCTTCTATATGCCTTCTTCTGTTTATCATAACAGTCATTTTTGTTCCCTTGTACATAAAATGGAAAACTCAATGCCAGTGTATTTAAAAATTCTATAATAATACATGTTTCCTTATGCTTTCTTTTTATTCCTTTCATTTCTTCTTCTCCCATATAATACATCCCAGCAGCAGCCTCCCCCCCCTCCACTCCCCACCCCCACCTCCTCTAGTCCCCCAGACCCACTGCTTCTTCATTCCCCTTCAGAAAAGCGAAGGCTTCCCAGTGAAGTCAACTGAACATGGCATAACAAGACACAACACGATGAGGCACATATTCTTATATCAAGGGCTGGATGAGGCCAGTGGGAGAAATAAAGGATCCCAAGAGTGGGCAAAAGAGTCAGAGAAAACTCCACTCCCACTGCTAGGAGTCTCACAAACATCCCAAGTTAAACAACCACAGTATGTAAGCAGAGGGTCTAGCTCAGACGCATGAGGCTATGTGATTGTCCCTATAAACCCTGCTTAGTTGATTCTGTAGGCCATGTTTTACTGGTATAGTCTACTGCTCTGGCTCCTGCAATCCTTCCTCCTCTCTTCCATGGGGTTTACTACACTCTGCCTAATATTTGAGTGTGGATCACTGTATCAGTAGCTGGAGGAAGCCTCTCTGATGATGTTTGGGCTAGAGGAAGAGAGGAAGGAGGAGAAGGAGGAGGAGGAGGAAGAGAGGAAGGAGGAGGAGAAGGAGGAGAAGGAGGAGAAGGAGGAGAAGGAGGAGGAGGAGGAGAAGGAGGAGGGGGAGGAGGAGGAAGAAGAGGAGGAAGAGGAGGAGGAGACTATATAAGGGAAAGACCATGAGATCTTGAGTCCACATAAAGAACTATAGGCAACCAAGAAATGATAGTAATGGGAGAAATAGTGTTCTCCAGGCAAGAGCACACTAAATTGGGTATCCCATACCAAATGGCCATTCCTGAAAATATACATACAACTAATATCAATCAGACTTAAAATTTTATATTTAGGGATATATACATATACATATATATACAGAGAGAGAGAGAATTACAAATTAACATATATATACAGAGAGAGAGAGAATTACAAATTAACATGAACTAATGAAAAAAGGTGACATGAGTTTGAAAGAAAGCAAGGAAAGGCACATGAGAAGGTTTGCAAAGAGATGGGAAAGAAAAAAAAGAAAACAATGTAATAATCTCAAAAATAAGAAATATATTTTAAAGAAAAATAAAACTACAGCCCAATTTTTATGATGAACATAAACAGTCTTTTCAGCAAAATCCTTGAAAACTAAATTTAAGGTCACATTAAGATAATCATATACTATGACCAAGTTGGTTTAATTCCAAAAATGTTACGATTATACAATGTATATACATGTAAAACATGCAATACAGCACATAGACATAAGGAAAGATATTGTATGGTCATTGTCTTAGTTGCACCTTTATTACTATGATAAAACACCATACCTTATAAAATACAATGTTTAATTTGGCTCATGGGTTAGAGTCTATGGTGACAGAATGAAGAAACACCTAAGAGATCTATAACCATAAGACAAGAGATCACTGGGAATCTCATGAGTACTTTGAAACCTTAATGTCTGTCCCTAGTGACATACCTCCTCTAACAAAATTTCATGCCCAATTCCATGCCTCCTGATACTTCCAGAAAAGTTCAGTTGGGAGCTAAGTGTTCAATATGAGCCTATGGAGGTCATTTCCCATTCAAAATGCCACAAACCTATTATTTTTGATGATGAGATCTGTTTCTTGGAGGCAACAACAACAACAACAAAAAAAAAGCATACAGGATTCCAACCCAATATGTGTTTGTATTTTTTTTTAAGATTGATTGATTGATTGATTGATTTCGTGTATGTGGATATACTGTTGCTGGCTTCAGACACACCAGAAGAGGCCATTGGATGCCATTACAGATGATTGTGAGCCACCATGTGGTTACTGGGAATTGAACTCAGGACCTCTGGAAGAGCAGTCAGTGCTCTTAACCACTGAGCCATCTCTCCAGACCGTGTTTGTATTTTTTTGATAAAGTGACTGAGACAACTAGCATTCAGAATTACTATTGAAAGGTATTACTATTTAGAATTCCTTTGCTTAACCAATGTCTTAGCATCATTTTCTTTTCTTGCTGAAACTTTGTGGATGTGTTTATCTTTCTCTTCAGGCCACAGTGTCGTCGTCCCCCCCCCCCATCCCCCCAGCATTTTCATTAGGGCTGGCTTGGTGGCCACATTTCCTTTATCTTATTTTTATCATGGAAAGTTTTTGCTTCTCTGAAAAGTCAAATAAACAAACAAAACCAGAAGTTTCTTTAGATATGTTAAGCTGGGCTGGCAGTTATATATTTCACAGTCTGAAATTCGTCATTCTAAGCCATTTTAAGGTTTCAGTTGAAAAATCAGTTGCTATTCTGATGGCACTGCTCTTTCTCTCGTCCAGCTTTTAAATACTGTCTTTGTTCTGTACTTTCAGGGTTGTGACAGTAATATGCCACAGAGAGCTCCTTTCTGACTGGTCTGAATTGTGTTCTATGTATGTGAATAAAAGTCTCTTCCCTAAGATTTGGGGAATTTTCTCTTGTGATTTTATTGTATAAATAATGTGTATGCTTTGGGCATGAAATTTTGCTCTTCCTTATGCACAATTCATGGAATCCCAGAGTTCCTGCATGTTCCATTTGTACACTTAGAAGTTTAGCATTAACCTCAATTGAATGATCTAGTTCCTCTACCTTGACAGCATACAAACCATGATACTATGTCTTCAACATAACCCATTCTACTGTTGAGGGTTTCTACTGAACTTGTAACTTGGTGTGCCTAAAGAATCACTTTCCACATTCATTGCATTCAACACAGTGGAAACATTTAATACAGAAAACTAGTATTTTAAAAGTATTTTCTTCTGCTTTTTGAGATTATAGTATAATTGCATCATTTTTCTTTCCTCCATCCAGTTCCTTCCATGCAACCATCTCACTCTTTCTCAAAATCATGGCCTAATTGTTGTTATGTATATGGTAATCTATACATGTATATAGCTGAGTACAACCTGCTCAGTATGTGTAATTCTAATTGCTACTTGAGCTATTATATTTTTATCTCTATCATAATTTCTGTTTGGTTCCTCACCAATATTTTTATTTCTTCATTTAACTCTTTTTTATTCCACTAATTGACCTCATTATTTCACTTAGCTATTCGTATTCTCCCAGACAATATTGTTTCACCTTAGAAGGGTTTGAGCATATTTATAAATATGTATGTATTTTCATATGTCACTTTTATCAATGGCAATTACTATCAGACTGATAATTTTTGGCAGAGCTATTGTCATAGTTTCTCATGTTGTCTTATGTTTTGGTAATGGGATCTACTTATTTAGGGCTAGGTTATTGTCCATTGTTGTTGCTCTTATTCCATTTGGGCTATCTCTGTTCTCAGTGGAAATATTTGCAATGTTAAGGAGAGACAAGGATGCAGTAAGGTCATGGTGATGTTTTCCTCCATGAGACTAATGTTCTGAACACCAGACTGTATTCCTAGCCCAGCCCTGTAGGTTTAGGACTCTCTGCAGCAAGATTACTATTCACTGGCTAGTATCCACTGCTGTAAGAGTAAGTTACCTACAAAAAATGACATTTGTTAATTGTTCTTAGAGAGTAGAGACTTGGTAGTACCATGTATCCTAATACATCATTTATTGTGGGCATGAGTGGAAAAGAAAACAAAGGAAAAGAAAAGAGAAGAGAAGAGAAGAGAAGAGAAGAGAAGAGAAGAGAAGAGGAAAGGAAAGGAAAGGAAAGGAAAGGAAAGGAAAGGAAAGGAAAGGAAAGGAAAGGAAAGGAAAGGAAAGGAAAGGAAAGGAAAGGAAAGGAAAGGAAAGGAAATATACGTAAATATTAACAGCAAGAGTAGCAATTAGTATTCAGCTGCTGGATAGGAAGTGTACAAGGTGACATATACAGGAGTAGGAATAATAAAAGCAAAGAAAAATTTGCAAGGGAGAGGAGTTATGGGAGTTTTGATTAATAGTAGACTAAAGAAGCAAGGAGGAGAAAGAGATACTCAGATATCGAAAGTCATGTCAGCCTCTGGACTTTAATAGACGTATCAGGAAGAGGAAAAGATATGGTGTATGAGGAAAGAAAGAAGAACATGTAAGGAAGGAAAAGAAACTGAAATAACGTGCTGTGTTAAAGGTATGAGCAGTAGCAGACAGTGCTACCTTGCTGCATTGACCTCTAGCATTATATAGATAAGGAATAGCTGAGAGGGTTTGAGAGCTAGGTGGCAATGCATGATAATGAAATCACTAGCCCAAGTGTTAGTTTGCTTCTCCAAGATGCTACAGCTCTGTTGTGTTGTCTGTCTTCCTAAACTTGTCCCATGTTGATTTTTACCACTCCCATAGTTCCTGGGAATTCCCAGCTTTGCTTTTGTGTGAACTTTTTTGCAAGGTGTGGTAGGGGTTGGCTCTGTTCAATGAGTCCAGAGAGCTGAGATGAACCCTGTTATATGGTCATATAGCAGAGATAGATGGGTGGATAGATAAATGAGATAGATAGATAGATAGATAGATAGATAGATAGATAGATAGATAGATAGATAGATAGATAGATGATTAATAGATAGATAGATGATTAATAGATAGATGATGGTTAGATAGATAGAGAAAGATGGATAGATAGATAGATAGATAGATAGATAGATAGATAGATAGATAGATAAATAGATAGATATCCACTTTTACTGTTTGAGATGGGTTTTCACATTGAACTTAAAGATTACCAGAATGACTGATCAATTATCTTTAGGCACACCCCCATCTCCACACCCCCAGCATGGAGTAACAAGTGCACTCAGCTTGCCTGGCTCTTTTTATTCTGGCGGTTCTGAGGATCTTCACTCAGGTCTCCATTGCAGCATGTGCTTTCCCTAGCAAACCATCTCCACATTTCCAGGGGTTTCTAACTGTTCTGGTTCCTGCTGAGAAAAATTCTATTCTGGGCTTCCAGGCTTCCCTTTGCTTATTCCAGAGATTCCCCCATCCTCACCACCTTTCTATATCTCAACAAAAGCAGCTCCACATTTACATATTTTAGCCCACTCTGTGAGATTTTATTTAAGGCACAGTTTCAATTTTAAAATGCTAAGTTATTCCAATGCACCTCAGGTAGCCTTTATGCAGCAAGCATTCTGAACATCACTTAATAATTCTCCCCAAAATCCTAAGTTGAATTCATTGTGTCTATTTTACCAAAAGGAAGAAAATAAGATTTTAAAAGGCATTGTGGGAGGAAAAGAGGAGAAAGGAGTGGGGAGAGATGGTTTTGAAATTGTTACGCAGCATGCATCCAGCAAGTTCTACAGAAGGGCAGTGATCCAAGAGTGTAGTGACAACTTTGGATATTTTGTTTCTTTGAAAAAAAAAAACAGAAATATTATGAGAAAGTGTTTTCATTTTAATCCCAGGTGTGGTGATATAAGGATACTTAGAACTGTCCACAGCAGCTGACTATGATTTGCCTCATGCTCCAAAGAGGTGTGGTTTTGCCAGCCTGCTGCAGATAATTTCTGCAATTGTGTGCCACTTGGAATTCCAGGAACATTTTAGAAGGTATATAAAAGCTAGGACCCCACAGGTGGGGTTGTTGGTTGTTGGCCATTCAGGTATTGGCTGTGGTTTGTTAGTTATAGTCAAAGAATAAACAAAAGAAGTTACATTCAAAGATCTCTATCACTCTCTTTCCCCCTTATCCTTCTTTCTCTCCTATCTAGTTATAGGGGTGAAACTGGTGGGATAAAGGGGTGGAAAAAGAAGAACCCACACAACATCAAAGGCCAGATACACAGGAGTCAATCTCAAAAGAAGAGAGGCTGAAGGGATTTGATAGGAAAGCAAGCTAGAGGTTTCTATGAGAGTGAGCCAAATCTCTGGAAGCAGCAATGAGGAAGAAAGATGTCTGCTTCCCTCCCAGAAGAGGCAGGAGGGACGTGGGAGAAAATGTCACTTCTGAGGAGAACTATACCAGTCTAAAAAAAAAAGGAAAATTTCAGAAAAGTAGAAACAATATGGAGTTGTGATGGCTGTCCAAGAGGTGGTGAGAGGATTTTAGAAACTTAGGGAAGGTAAGGAATGAGGTCAGAAAAAGCTGAAGAGCCTTGAGGGTTCCAGTGGTGGCTGAAGGAACAGAAACTTAGGGGTTGATTCTATTAAACTGTGGGTACCAAGAGAGGAATAAACCCCTGAAAGCCCAGACAATTAGGATTTCCTCTTGACAGTGATTGGATAGTTAAGTCTCTATAGAGTGTTCATCCGCCTGCATCATCTCCCAGTGCAAACAAAACTTGGTCTTACAAAATATTAATCCAAGTGGTAAGAGAACTACCTCTCAATCCCCTTTCAAATTTTCCATGGTAAGAGTTTACGTCTAAGTCTAATTATCTGTGACTAGAACCAAGAGGGCATCCTGTAATGGAGGGAGAGAGAAAGGTGATCTTTCCACTGGCAGACACTCTAACAGGTAAGTCCCAGGGGTTTGATCAAAAAAGTTTGAAAAGATGAAGGTAAGACTTTCATCAGTCACTGTAAGGTGACACACATATCAACATTGATGGGAAATGGTACACAAGACTGTCCAACATTTTTGTTGGCCCCTACTTGGTGAAAAGTTTGACAGCAAAGAACCTTCAAAATCTTTCCCTTCTCTGATCTCCAAGAGTGAATGTTTTATTACCAAAGATGAATTAAGACTTTTAGTGATGTGGGATTGTAAGAGGAGAGAAAGGAAGGTGACCTGAAAAATGCTAAAGGGCTGTCAGAGAAAATAAATACTTGGACATATGTAGCTGCATGGTAAACAGAAAAAGTAGGTGAGAGGAAAATGTGGCTTTTAAGTGCTGTGTATATGCCCTCTTATTCCCTGATGTTCAATAACAACAAGAAAATAATGTCAACCATTTTTAAACATTTCTGGTCACTGGTGGATATTCTTCTACTGAGACACAAAACTCAGGCCAGGCCACATGGATTGTGGCTTTGCTGAATGTCTATGCCTTGGGAGAAAGCTAGGCTCCTTTAAGCAGGAGGAGAGCAGAAGTGCAGATGGCCCAAGCATCACCTCATGCATCTGGATATACACACACTTGGAGTTCAGGTGGTCAGGGCCAAACAGGTACTTATTATATGAAAACAAACAACAACAAAAACCACGGAGTAAACTAGTCACATGCACACTGAAGGAAAAGCAGATGTGGTAGGCTGAGCCCTGCAAGACTCACCACTGAAACACCTAGAAAGAAGGAGGAAACAGTAAGTAGGGATAGCAAGAACTATGTAATTTCATAGGAAAGAAGCCAGAAAAGAATATTCTAGCAACGAAGAAAGTGTAAAATAATTTGAGTCTTAAAGAACTCAAGCTACACAATTTCCTTCCTACATGAGATTAGCATGCATGGCTACTTCTTTGGTGGGTGTCTGGGAGAACATCTCCTGGAAAGCTCATGTCAAAGACAGCTGGCTTTGTTGCAGAAGCTATTTCTTTGCTATAGGTGGTCTTGCGTTCTCAGTGGGTACAGGAAGGATATTTTCTGAAAAGGGGGAAATGGTTATAAGAAGGAGTTTTCAAAAATGTCCTCTTTTTTATAAATGCAAATGTGTGTGTGCGCGCGCAGACATACACATAAGCAGAATAATTAAAACCTTATTTTGAAGAAATGGTATAACATGATTGGGGAAAGTTTCCTTAATTAAAAATAAAATGTTGAAAATACCGGGGTATGTTAGGACTTCAGAATAAAATGGTAGATTAGAAACTGCCTCAATGCAACCCAGTGAAAGAAAAGATGGAACAGAAAACAAGGCCCTGTCAGCAAAATCTTTCTGGCATATGCTATACTGTCTGGGTTTGGTGGCTGATTATGGGATGGATCCCCGGGTGGGGCAGTCTCTGGATGGTCCTTCCTTTCTCAGCTTCGATCTTTGTCTCTGTAACTCCTTGCATGGGTATTTTGTTCCCCATTCTAAGAAGAAGAGAAGTACCCACCCTTTGGTCTTCCTTCTTCTTGAGATTCATGTGTTTTACAAGTTGTATCTTGGCTATTCTAAGTTTCTGGGCTAATATCCACTTATCAGTGAGTGCATATCATGTGTGTTCTTTTGTGATTGGGTTACCTCACTCAGGATGATATCCTCCAGATACATCCATTTGCCTAAGAATTTCAAACATTCATTGTTTTTAATTGCTGAGTAGTACTCCATTGTGTAAATGTACCACATTTTCTGTATCCATTCCTCTGTTGAGGGGCATCTGGGTTCTTTCCAGCTTCTGGCTATTATAAATAAGGCTGCTATGAACATAGTGGAGCATGTGTCCTTATTACCAGTCTGGGTATATGCCCAGGAGAGGTATTGCTGGATCTTCCAGTAGTCCTATGTCCAATTTTCTGAGGAACCGCCAGACTGACTTCCAGAGTGGTTGTACAAGCTTGCAATCCCACCAGCAATGGAGGAGTGTTCCTCTTTCTCCACATGCTCGCCAGTATCTGCTGTTACCTGAATTTTTGATCTTAGCCATTCTGACTGATGTGAGGTGGAATCTCAGGGTTGTTTTGATTTGCATTTCCCTGATGAGACCCTATTCCTATAAAAGGAGCTGAAGGAGAAAGCAATACACCTAGGTAAAATATTCCACAGGAAAACATCCAGAAGCCATCTGCCTCCCTGCCACACCAAGCTCCATATGGAATGGATATATCATTGTTGGCTTCTGAGCAATCTCTGTTTCTCCTAGATTAGGACCCTGCATATACAGCTATCTGGAGAGAGCCTGGCCAGACCTGAATGCACCATAAGTAAAAAGATGCATAGAACAGTATAGCAAGAGAGCCTGAGTGTGAGGTTCTCCACCAGCACCCTGGAGTAAATAGCAGAAAAATGAACTACCAGGACCACTGCCTGGATCGATGACAATACAAGAAAGGGGTGGGGGTGGGGAGCGGGTATCAGTCTCTTCAAGCAATGTTAATAAATATGGTGTCCAAGAAAGGGATGCCCAGCTAAGGTAGATCCTCCTCAGTCACAGGAAGCCCTACATGGAAAGCATGAACCCCCCAAACAACAGAAAGGAAGTTGTAACTGACAATTGTAGGGGCTGGGGTGGGGGTCGGGGTGTCTGAGACTAGGGAGTTCCAGCAGAAGGGGAGTCCCACATGGAATCTTCTCATAACAAGAGCCTTCAGGCCACCTGCAAACATCACTACAAAAGATGAGAGAGCAGGGAAAAACTCTCATCCCGACTAGGAAGCAATACTGCCGAAGGGTGTAGCTCATGTGTCATCGTTCCTTCTCTATGTTATTTGTTTGTTTCTAGCAGCTGGTTTAGTTTCTCTGTGTCAGCTTCTGAATAGGCTGTTATAACTAACTTTTCTTCTCTGTGTCTACTCTGTAATAATAGCTCCTGTGGAATTTATCCAGCAAATAACCAATGCACCCCATCTTTTCTTTTTACTCTTTCTCTCTCTTTTTCTCCAGTCTGCCCTCCCCAAGTACTTTAGGCATGTGATCTACAGATATACATGCAGGCAGAACACCCAATTTAAAAGTTTGGTGGAACATGGCAGGATGTGTCTTTAATCTCAGTAGTTGGAAGACAAAACACACAGGTCTATATGAATTTCAGGCTAGCTAGGGCTGCATAGTGAGATCCTGTCTCTAAATAAATAAATAAATAAATAAATAAATAAATAAATAAATAAATAAATAAAATAGTTTTCAACATCCACAGTAGGAAAATTACACATTTATCAAACCATCTGTCCTTGAGATTTTCTTTTTTTGTCAATGAGTTGTGGTAAAGGCATCCAATAGAAGTCAATGCTTGGTGGTGACACATAGGCAGTGGGAGAGATCTGGACTAAGGAAATTGATGAGTTCAGCTTCAACCATAACACTGAGGATCAGAGAGAAACCTAGCTTTCCTGGCTCTTGTGTTTCAAAGAAGCTTGTTGAACTATAAATGCTTATGATTCCAGGTCAGGTTAATTTGATGATATTCTATAAAGTTCTTGTAGAATATCAAGTACTTTAGGGTTATTTTCCCAAGGGTCTGAACATGAATTCTTCAATGCAGTCTAATTTTTTTCATAGTTTGTCACACCTCTTAAATTCTGATTCTAAGCTGAGGTAAGCTGAGACCTTGGCCTACTTTGGCACCAGAGTTAAAAAACAAACAAACAAACAAACAAAAACTGTATTTTATGAAGGACTAGGAACTGATAGATAATATTTGCCATTGTGCTATCTATGTGATGTACTTCCAATAATAAGTTACCTTCCTTGTTCAGTTTTTTCTTGTTTAAGGAAGTTGAAAATGAGGATAACAAAAGCAATGGCCATTTAAAATGAATTACAATTCATATATATATATATATAATCTGTTGCATAAGACCTAAGTTGTGTCTTTGCTGTGTTGTGTTGTCTTTTAAGTAACTGTTCCTTCAGAGAGCTAGTGAGGCTTGTCCCTAGCACAATATCTAATCAACTGGATGGATTTTAATCACTTTTATTCGCAAGTTTCCTCTTGCTTTCAGGGACAATTATGAATTTACTTCCTGTCTCTTTTTATGCCCTTTTCCTGCATCAGAATTTGCTTTCCCAGTCTCAGATACAAAGCACTTTTTAGCTATGAAAGATAAATTTCACAAATAAGTTTTCCTTGTGTAATGAGTGGGAAGGGAAGGAAGGAGAAAAGGAAGAAGGGAGAGGGGCAGTCAGGAGGAATCACAGTGCCTTGTAAAGACAACAAATAAATATACACTCCTGTCTGCTCATGGAAATAGGCAACTCCCAACTCTGAGAGGAACGGTATTCTTTGGAAATGTTTGCACACTGGGTAAAGGCATTTCACATCATGTAGAATGGTATGAAGATGTAGTGAGGAAGTTGTCCAACTAAAAGGATAGTGAGTGCAGAGGTATCACCTGAAACCCAGGGCTCTTACTGTGAACAGCAGCAGAAATGGATAGAAAGACTTAAGTCCTCATCATCGTTACTTAGGAAGCAGAGTTTGTTCTTGGTACTGAAGAGCCACAAAACACTCCTAAGTTTTTAGTTAGAGGATCAAGGCCAGTTTCTATAACAAGACAGCAGCTCCTAAGATGAGTTTGGGTAATAACAATAGGAAAAGAAAACAAGAAAAAATGTACCAATATATTATGATACAAAATGAGCCTAAATAGGTTGGAGGTCAGGTATTGGAGAGACAGGAATGACAACTGGGATTACAAAACTACAAAAAAAAAAAAAAAAATCAAAGCTTTTAGTGGGATTTCTTGGACCCTCCATCAACTGAATAATGACACAGAGACTTATTAATTTTAGTATTGCTTAGGCCTTAGCTTAGGCTACCTCCCAGTTAGCTCATCTAACTTAGTTAACCTGTTAGTTAATTAATTAATTAATTAATTAATTCTAGTCCACCTCCCTCCACGTTGGATCCCTCCATGTCACTGGTGACTCTCCCTGCCTAATTGTCCCAGAGACCCTCTCACAGACCAGATGTCCCACCTTCTCTCTTCTGTCCAGCTATTGGTCCGCAGCTCTTTATTAAACCAACTAGCAAGTGAGGAAGGAGTTTGTATAAAAAATACTGAGGCAGGTGATAAATCATAAGAATAACAATACCAAAGAATGGATACAGAAAATGTGGTTCATTTACACAATGGCATACTACTCAGCTATTAAAAACAAGAACATCATGAATTTTGCAAGCAAATGGAGGGAACTAGAAAATATCATCCTGAGTGAGGTAACCCAGACCCAAAAGGATACGCATGATATGTACTCATTTATAGGGTAGATATTAGCCATAAAGTACAGGATACCTACGAAATATTCCACAGACCCAAAGAAGCTAAACAAGAATGAAGGCCCAAGAAAGGATCCTTAAACCTCTCATAGAATGGGGAATAATTGTTGATCTTAGAGCCTGAGCCACTGGTGTTCTGTTTAGGAACTTGCCCCTATGCTAATGAGTTCAAGACTCTTACCAACCCACAGTCAAAATGTCTAACCCAGAATTGTTCCTACGTAAAAGAAATGCAGGGACAAAAAAAAGAAGCGACTGAAGGAAAGGCTGCCCAGTGACTGGCCCAACTTGGGATCCATCTCATGGGGTGGGGGATGGGCACCAAAACCTGACACTATTACTAATGCTATGGTGTGTGTACAGAGAGGAGCCTAGTATGACTGTCCTCTAAAAAGCCCTACCAGCAGCTGACTAAGACAGACACAGATACCTACACCCAACCATTGGACTGAAGACGGAAAGCCTATGGAGGAATTAGGGGAAGGATTGATAGAGCTGAAGGGGAGGATGACCACATAGAAAGACCAGCAGTCTCAACTAACCCAGACCCTAGGGAGCTCCCAGAGACTGAGCCACCAACCATACAGCATAAGACTAGTCTGAGGTCCCCAGACCCCTGGGACATATATAGCAGAAGACTGCCTGGTCTGGCCTCAGTGGGAGAGGATTTGTCTTGAGAGACTTGAGGCCCCAGGGAAGAGGAATTACCAGGGGGGGGGGGGCATCCTCTTGGAGACAAGAGGGAGGGGAAATGGGATGAGAAACTGGGGGGGGGGCTGTCAGGGAAAGGGGGTAAATGGCTGGATTATAAATAAATAAAATAATAAAACAAAACGAAGGGGGTAAAATAGTCATAGGAGGAAGATGAAGGAAGGAAACTGGGAGAGAGAGGAGATGGGAAGGGGAATATGGAGAGGTTCAAAATTAGGTATGGGGAGAAACAGGAGAGAGGGCCAGAGCCAAAAGGCCAGGAGAATGAATAGAAATCAGTGGCTGGTGGAGGTGGGGAATCTCTAGGATGTGCCAGAGATCTGGGATGGGGTAGCCTCCCAGGAGTCTGTGGGGGGTGAACTTAGCTGAGACACATAGCAGTATAACAGTGGTGATATGGAACCTGAGAGACCACCTCCTGTAGGTAGGCAGGACCTCCAGGGGAGGGATAAAGACACCAACCCACGCACAAGACATTCAACCCAAAATTTGTCCTGTCTATAAGAAATGCAAGGACAAACACGGAGCAGAGACTGAGAGAATAGCCAACCAATAACTGTCCCAACTTAAGACCCATCCCATGGGCAAGCACCAATCCCTGACACTATTAATGATACTCGGTTATGCTTGCTGACAAGAGCCTAAAGTAATTGTCCTCTGAGAGGGTCCACCCAGCAGCTGACTGAGACAGATGCAGAGCCCACATCCAAACATTGGACAGAGCTTAGGGACTCTTATGGAAGAGTTTTGGAGAAGGATTGAGGACACCAAAGGAGATAGGAACTCTGCAGTAAGACCAACAGAGTCAATTAACCTGGACCCTTGGAGGCTTTCAGACACTGAGCCACCAACCAAAGAGCATACATGGCCTGGACTGATGTCCCCAGCACATATGTAGCAGATGTGCAGCTTGGTCTTGGTGTGGGTGTCCTAACAACTGGAGCAGGAGTTGTTGCCTGCCTGTGGATCCCATTCCCCTCCCTAATTGGGCTGCTTTGTCAGGATTCAGTGGGAGAAGATGTGCCTAACGTTGTAGAGACTTGATGCTCTAGGGTTGGGGAAATACTCAGAGAGACCCCCCCCCCACCCTCTCAGAGGAAAAGTGGGGAAGGCAGAGGGACTGTGTGAGGGAAAGACCAGAAGGGGGCAGCGATCAGGATGTAAAATGAATAAATTAATTGATAGAAGAAAAAAGAGTAACAATACCAAAATCTGGCCAGTATTCAGGTCTCTGTTGGTAAAGAATTAACGATTGAATAATACAATGACAACCTTCACACAATGTACAAAAAGGTCACCCCAACAAAGACTTCATTAATAGGCTACAAGCAGTATAACAGTAAAGACCTCTAGTTGATCTGACAGAGCAAGATGCCAAGCGGAACATTCCCTCTTTCCCTCTTATTTTAACCATTGCACAATACACTACAACAATAATAAAATTAAATCTAAACTCACAGTCAGAGTTGGTGACAGGAAGTGAATGGAAAGCCTTAGTAAAATATTGGATGTTTTCAGGATGGTTGGTGACACCACCCAGGAAGCTCACTGGAGGCAGGATCTGAACACCTGACACAAATCAGAGAATGAGGAAGCTGGCCTATGAGCATGACAGGGATGGGGAAAGCTGCCCCACTAGAACCCTAACCAGCTTGGACAGCACTATAATGTCCCAGAGCTGGAGTAGAAAATAGGTACCCATGCACGGTAAGAATTCATACCTGAGTCTCACACACTGTCTGAAGTTAAGCAATGCGTATGATACAAACCATCCTTGTGAGAAACTGGTTTGAAAACTCAACGTTGAAAATCCAGATGTTGCCAACACAAGTCATTCTAAGTTTCACATGCAAGCCATAACAGAGACCTCAACACACATGGTCGAGTGGACCAGCAGCAGAGAGTCTGATGAGAAAATCATATTGGTGAAACAGATGCAAATAGTTCTAACAAGAGTAAAATTAACAATGAATGCACAGTCAAACCTGAAAGACCAGGGTAGTGGTAAAAAATAAAATAAAATCTCCTGTGGCCACTTGCCTTATCTTTCTTAAATGAATTAGGCCTCACAGCCGAAACTGAGTGGCCCAAGAAAGTGTAGAACAAGAGAAGCAAAAACCGAAGCTCATCTCCTTAAAAGCTCTAGTCAGTCTCTGAGGCACATATTGATAGGACAAATAGAAAGAAAATGGCAGAGAAGAATAAGCTGACATCCAAGCTGCCAATCACTGAACTGAGGGGACTATGGGATTTACATTAGGTCAGTCTATTGTCTGTGAAAACAGAAATGTTAACAGTCTTTGAAGCAATATAACAGAGCCCAGAGTCTACACAGCATAGTGACCATAGTCTCCATAATCTGGTCTAAAATTATTCAACAAGGAGTCTAGAAAGTGTGTATTACTGCTAAGAGAAAAGACAAAGAAATGTCAACTCTGAGATCTCCCGGGCATAGGAATTATCTGGAATAGACTGTAGAGAATGTTTGGTCTTCATAACAATGCAAGTGACAGAGGAAAGAGTCGGTGAACTCAAATACAAATCACAAAAATCAGGAGGAAAAAGAAAAGGAGAAGGAAAGAGGAAAAGAATATATAACAAAGAGAAGGAAGGGAGGAAAGAGATTTTCCTTTGGAAAGGAAGTCTTCAGAGATCTGTAGAATGATGCCAACGTCTGCATGGAAAACCGTAGTCCTGGAAAGGATGTAACAAATGAAGCATAAAACAGAAACTATGTGGAGATATCATCAGAAAGCATAACATTAAGGAAACCTATAAATTTGCACATCCAAGAAACTTAGGGAGGTCCACACATGATCAATCAGAACATAGCACATCACAATCACACAACTGAAAAATAAAACGCATGCACATCATTAATTAAACAGAGGAAAATGTCTTATACGCAGGAAAGTGATTTGCTTTATAACAGAAACCACAAAGGAAAGAAAAAAAGAAAATACTATCCTTAATTTATTTAAAGTGAGTACACTATTAATTTAGAATTCTAGAGTCAGCAAGAATAAGGTAAAACAAAGATGTTCTTTAAAAACAAAAAACAAAAACTCAAAACTCACTGCCTCTGAATATATACAAAAGGAATACTAGCAACAATTCATTAGACTTAAGGGAAATTACAACATGAGAGACATCTTAGACCATTACACAAAGCATAGTACTAAACACAAAATGAAAGAATTCTGTACATGTGTTGTGAATAGTAAGGTTAGAAACTAGAAAGACCAAATTTATCAGTAAAAGAGTACTTTGGCCCAAGCGATAGAAAACTAAAAGAAAAGTCACTGGAATCTGAAAGCTACAAAATATCATGGGGGAACTGATTGGAATTTATGGAATGTTACAGACAGAAATTATTTCCATTTAAGACACAAAATGTTACACACTCCGTTAATCCATTTGTTATGCAAAACAACAAGAAAAAAAACACAGCAAACAGGTCGGGGGAGGGGCAGCGAACAAACACCTAGGAGCACTGCAACTCTTTCAGGAGTGATGAGAACAAACATACAGTGAAACCATTGTGATTGCGATTCACTATGTCTCTATCTTGACTAATTGAGTGATTCACCTAATGAGCATTTTGATGCACATTCAGCATTTAACGAAGAATATTCATGTTATTCATTAGAAGTCTGAAACCTGAAAAAATTAGACCAGGGTTCTCTTGTTTATTTGTTTTAAATTACCTTCTTAAGTTGCTTATATTTCATTGTAATAATGACCACTATAATTTTTACAAAGTCAGCAAATTAATTTGGAAAGTAAATTGATATTGAAGAAATGAGAATAGCATGAGGACCTGTTTTTATAAGGCTAAAAGCTGAATAAAATACACATAAAATCTGGATGCTTCTTATGTCATTATAAAGTCTATCAAAAATTTTCAGTATGTCTTAAGTGTGGAATATCAGAAAAGGGGAAGAACGTTTACAAAAGAGAAAAATCTGCATAAATACAAAACAAAAACTCAGGGGGTGGAGGGTGCATGTACTTTGTCCTCACACATTCCTGAACCCTGCCTTCCTGAATGGCAGCTACCACAATCCATGGAGCAAATCTGTGCAAATATGTACAAAGATTTTCCATTAACCCAGGTTAAGTTTTCCCTTCACTGAAGCCAAGGAGAACCAATGACGGCTTCCAAAGGAAGGGAAATGACCTTGCAAAATAGATTATTTCAGCATACAAAACACTACATTAAATACGTGTCCAATCCATAGTTTTATTAAACTAACCAACAAACGAACCAAGAAAGGGTTGCTTTCCAGTATTGCTCAAGGTATACGTCATCAATAGATTGACATTGCATCAGCCTGCCTCACCCTTTAAGCCAAATTCAGAGGGATTTGGTTTAAGTTTTCTGAAAAGATAGGCAAGTCACATATTATCATTTTGCAGAAGAGTTTTGTATTTCAGAGTGTATATTGACGCCTGTGCACATACAGAGGAACACACAATTCTCTAGGTTACAAATCTTGTGTGAGATTTTGCCTCTCAGCCCCTCCCAAAACTAAAGCACACTCATTTTTCTATTATCACTATCATCTGCCATCTAAATCCCTATCATGTCTATTTAAAGGCTTAGTGAAGTATTTCTGTGGCAGTTTGCCCAGGGAGTGGCACTATTAGGAGGCATGGCCTTGTGGGGGAAATGTGTCACTGTGGGAGTGGGCAATGAGACCCTCTCTTAGCTGCCTGGGAGACAGACTCTCCTGGCTGAAGTTGGATCAAGGTGTAGAAGTCTCAACACTTCCAGAACCTTGTCTGTCTGCACACTGCCATGCTTCCCACCATGATGATAATGAACTGAACCTCTGAAACTGTAAGCCAGTCCTACTTAAATGTTGTTCTTTGTAACTATTGCCTGGTCATCATTTCTATTCACAGCAATGGAAGCCCTAACAAAGAAAATCCTTATCATCTCTATTTAAAGGTTTACTATTGAAAAAATATGAGAAAAAAATAAGAAATATAAAGTCTGAGGAGGGGCAAATTGGAGGTCAGACTCAGTGGCAAATGCCGAGAATATAAAGCTTAGCATCTAAGACATGCTGAAAATTTTTGATGGGCCTTATTAATATTTACAAATAATGTCATAATTAACATCTAGATTTTAAGTGATTTTTATTCAGTTTTATTTTATTTATTTTATTTTATTATAGAACATGATTTTAATATTTTCAACTGTCAATATTCAACATACAAAATAATTATTTTAAGATATATTTTGCAGTTATGTCTCCCTTTTCATTTCTGATTTTATTAATTTGGATACTGTCTCTGTGCCCTCTGATTAATCTGACTAAGGATTTATCTATCTTGTTGATTCTTTGTATAGTTCTTTTTGTTTCTATTTGGTTGTTTTCAGCCCTGAGTTTGATTATTTCCTGCCATCTACTCTCTTCTTGGTTGTATCTGCTTCTTTTTCTAGAGCTTTCAGGTGTGCAGTCAAGCTGCTAGTGTACGCTCACTTCAGTTTCTTTTGGGAGGCACTCAGAGCTATGAGTTTTCCTCTTACCACTGATTTCATTGTGTCTCATAAGTTTTGATATGATGTGTCTTCATTTTCATTAAATTCTAAAAAGCCTTCAATTTCTTTCTTTATTTCTTTGTTGACCAACTTATCATTGAGTAGAGAATTGTTCAGTTTTCATATGTATGTGTGCTTTCTGTTGTTTTTGTTGGTATTTAAGTCCACCCTTAGTCCGTTGTGATCTGATAGATTACATGGGATTATTTCAATCTTCTTGTATCTGTTGATGCCTCTTTTACGACCAATTATATGGTAAATTTTGGAGAAAGTAGCATGAGGTGCTGAGAAGAACAAATATTCTTTTGATTTAAAATGAAATGTCCTATAAATATCTGTTAGACTCATTTGGTTCATAACTTCTGTTAGTTTCACTTTGTTTCTCTTTAGTTTCTGTTTCCATGATCTGTCCATTGATGAGAGTGGGGTGTTGAAGTTTCCCACTATTATTGTATGGGTGTGATATATGCTTTGAGCTTTAGTTAAGCTTCTTTTATGAATGCAGATGCCCTTGCATTTGGAGCATACATGTTCAGAATTGAGAGTTCATCTTGGCAGATTTTTCCGTTGACCAGTATGAAGTGTCCATCCTTATTTTTGTTTTTTATAACTTTTGGTTGAAAGTTGATTTTATTCAATATTAGAATGGCTATTCCAGCTTGTTTCTTGGAACAGTTTCCTTGGAAAATTGTTTCTAACCTTTTACTCTGAGGTAGTGTCTGTCTTTGTCACTGAGGTGTGTTTCCTGTATGCAGCAAAACGCTGGGTCCTTTTTATGTATCTAGTCTGTTAGTCTATGTCTTTTTTATTGGGGAATTGAGTCCATTGATGTTAAGAGATATTAAGGAGCCAGGTGGTGGTGGTGCACGCCTTTAATCCCAGCACTTGGGAGGCAGAGGCAGGTGGATTTCTGAGTTCCAGGACAGCCTGGTCTACAAAGTGAGTTCCAGGACAGCCAGGGCTACACAGAGAAACCCTGTCTCAAAAAACCAAAAGAGAGAGAGAGAGAGAGAGAGAGAGAGAGAGAGAGAGAGAGAGAGAGAGAGAGAGAGGAGAGAGAGAGAGAGAGAGAGAGAGAGAGAGAGAGAGAGAGAGAGATTAAGGAAAAGTGATTATTATTTCCTGTCATTTTTGTTGTTAGAGGTGGAATTATGTTTGTATGGCTATCTTTGTTTGGTTTTGTTGAAAGATTACTTTCTTGCTATTTTCTAGGGTGTACTTTCCCTCCTTGTGTTGGTATTTTCCACCTACTATCCTTCATAGGACTGGATTTATGGAAAGATATTGTGTAAATTTGGTTTTGTCATGGAATATCTTGTTTTCTCTGTCTATGGTAATTGAGAGTTTGGCTGGGTATATTAGCCTGGGCTGGCATTTATGTTCTCTTAGGGTCTGTATGACTTCTGTCCAGGATCTTCTGGCTTTCATAGTCCCTGGTGAGAAGTCTGGTGTAATTCTGATAGGTCTGCCTTTATATGATACTTGACCTTTTTCCCTTGCTGCTTTTAATATTCTTTCTTTGTTTAGTGCATTTGCTGTTCTGATTATTATGTGATGGGAGGAATTCTTTTCTGGTCCAGTCTATTTGAGGTTCTGTAGGCTTCTTGTATGTTCATGGGCAACTCTTTCTTTAGGTTTGGGAAGTTTTCTTCTATAATTTTGTTGAAGATATTTACTGGCTGATGGGAATCTTCCCTCTCTTCTATATCTATTATCCTTAGGCTTGGTTTTCTCATTGTGTCTTGGATTTCCTGGATGTTTTGGGTTAGGATCTTTTTGTTTTTTTGTGTGTTTTCTTTGACTGTTGTGTCAATGTTTTCTATGGTATCTTCTGCACCTCAGATTCTCTCTTCTATCTATTAAATTCTGTTGGTGATGCTTCCATCTATGACTCCTGATCTCTTTCCTAGGTTTTCTAACTCCAGGGTTGTCTCCTTTTTTGATTTCTTTATTGTTTCTGTTTCCACTTTTAGGTCTTGGATGTTTGTGTTCATTTCCTTCACCTGTTTGACTGTGTTTTCCTATAATTCTTTAAGGGTTTTTTGTGTTTTCTCTTTAAGGGCTTCTATCTGTTTACCTGTGTTCTCATGTATTTCTTTAAGGGAGTTATTTATGTCCTTCTTAAAGTCATGGTGGTGCACACCTTTAATTTCAGCACTTGGGACACAGAGGCAGGTGGATTTCTGAGTCCAGGCCAGCCTGGTCTACAGCGTGAGTTCCAGGACAGCAAGGCCTACACAGAGAAACCCTGTCTCAAAAAAAACAAAACAAAAGTCCTCTATCATTGTCATTAGAAGTGATTTTTAGATCCAAATCGTGCTTTTCCAGTGTGACGGTGTATCCAGGACTTGCTATGGTGGAAGAATTGGATTCTGATGATGCCAAGTAACCTTGGTTTCTGTTGCTTATGTTCTTATACTTGCCTCACGCCATGAATGGAGCCTGAATGGAGCCTGTCCTTCCTGTGATCCTGGTTTTGTCAGAATTCTTCAGAGTTCAGCTATCTGTGTAATCCTGTGATTCTGGGATCCTGGGATCCTGAGATCCTGGGTATGTCAGAGCTCCTGGGAATCAAGCTACCTCTGTGACCCTGAGATCCTGGTATGACCAAGCTCCTGGAACCCTGTGATACTGTGATCCTGGGAGTATTAGAGCACCTGGGAGTGGAGTTTCTTCTGGGTGTTGTGGGACTGGCTGTGGAGTTAGCACCCAAGGTCTGCTCAAGGCACTAGCCCAGATTGGAAGAAACCTATGCCACTGGTCAGGCAGAGTTTCTGGGGGCCTGGGTTCCGCTGGTCCCAGTTACTTCCGGTGTTGGGGCAGATGTTGTGTCCTTCTCGCCTCTGATCCTATGATCCTGGGCACCTGGAAGTGGAGCTTCCTCTGGCTGTTGTGGAACTAGCTGCAGAGTTTGTGCCCAAGGTGTGCTCAGGGTACTGGCCCAGACAAGAAGGCTCGGTTTTATTTTTAAAAAATCATTTTTTCCTTCCTTTTTTTTTTTCTTTTTCTTTCCTTCCTTTTTTTTCTGACTAAAAGCTCAGGCTGGCCCTGAACTACTGATCCTCCTGATTCAGATGTGTGACACAACACTCAACCTGATCACTGTTAGAAACCTTAGGTATTTGTCCTTTTTTTTTTTTTAATTGCTTTTTTTATGGTATCATTTTGGGTCCAAACTTGAGTTGGTGATGCTGCCACTAATAACTCACTAATGCAGAGGAATCCTTGGAACTCTAGCTGAATCCTGGGTCACAACTGTTACCCAGGAGTCCTTATGACAGGTTCAGAGTTGTGAGAAGCCTGTCAAATCTAAGCCACATCATGGCTGCCTTGGGGATTTAATTGCAGTCTGTCTTCAAGAAAAGAGGAGAAAAAACCTCCTTATTTCTACCCATAAGATTTCTTCATATTACCTTGAACATGCAATCAACTTGCTGTGCATATTTATGAGTCCTTATTTCCCTATAAAATATCACATCATAGGAAAGAAGAAATTTCTAATTATTTTATTTGAAGTGTCTGTTTGAATGGAAAATTTTATATCACCGATAATAAGAATGTAATTATTTTAAGATTTAAGAACAAGGTTTTATTTTCATTTTTAATCGTGTGAACATGGATGCAGTGCCTTTGAAGGCCAGAAGAGGGCATCAAATCCCCAGGAACTGGAGTTAATAGGTTGTTGCAGGCCACTTGTCAATGGTTCTGGGAATCTATCTCTGGTCCCCTGCAAGAACAGTAGCCACCCTTAACTGCTGAGCCATCTCTCCAACCCTAAGAAATATTTTAAATTAGATTAGGAACAGCTTTTGCAATATTTTGTGCGTAGCCGTACCTGTGGAAGCATACAGAAAAAAAAAAAATCATGATTTATATAAAGTTTAACTTTCTAATTTCTTTAAAATGTAGTTTAGAGATCAAAATGAATTTCCAGTAGAAAAACCTCATGAACTGAAAGTGGAATCTTGCTATTGTTCTAAATCCTCCATAACCAGACAGTTTTATTCACATTCTGTGCAGGAGCCAATGCCATTCATGGGACATAATGATTGCTGATAGCAACAGAAATATTTTTAAACTACCCTCTTCTTTTTATTCACATCTGTTCCGGATTTGAATAAATTTTCATTTTGCTTTACAAAAACGTGCTAGACTGCGTGTTAGGCAGCAGGGGCTGTATGTGGATGGTAAGGGAGTGGCTGATAGAGGGACTGTGATGGGCCTGAATGATAGACACCACAATAGCCTGTGCCAACCTTCTGCAGGGCGAGGCACAGTGGAATTCTTTACTAAATAGATCCAAAACATAAAAAGCACACAAAGGTATGTGCCTTATCATTCTCAAATCATCATGTATTATTCATGAAGCCACTACTAGTATTAAAATTCAATTTTAAATTCTCTTTTATAAAACATTTTACCACATTTATTTTTTTCTTTATATAACTTGTTTATCCTTCTTTTAATTTTAGTGATTTTTTTTCGTTTTACATCTGGATCACAGCCCCCCTCCCTCTTCTCCTCCCAGTCCTACCCTTATAAATCCCTCCCCTCATTGTGTCTTCCCCTTCTCCTCAGAAAAGGAGACCCATCCTGGGGTACCACCCCACCCTGGGGCATCTAGTCCCAGCAAGTCTAGGAACATTCTCTCCCATTGAGGCCCAACCAGGCAGTCCAGGTAGGGGAAGGGGATCCAATGGCAGGGAATAAAGACCAAGACAACCCTCTACTCCACTTGTTATGGGATCCACATGAAGACCAAGCTGGATATTCTCTGTAAATGTGTAGAGGATTGAGTTCCAGCCCCTGCATGCTCCCTGGTTGTTGGACCGGGGATCTGTGAGCCCCCATGGTCTTAGGTTAGTTGACTCTGTGGGCTTCTTTTGGTGTCCTTGACCCCTCTCACTTGCTCACTTTTGTCTCTAGCTGTGCTAGAGTTGTATGTAGCATGTGCACTAGTCTTTGTCAGAGGACAACATTCAGATTTTGGTTCTCTCCTCCCATTATATGGGTTCCTGGGTTCCAGTATAGGCCATCAGGCTTGGTAGAAACCACCTTTATCCAATGAGCTATCTTTCCTGTCTAGTTAATTAACCTTAATTACTAACCTTAATAATTAACCCTGGGCTGAAGAGTTAAGAACACTATCTGCTTTTCCAGAGGTCCTGAGTTCAAATCCCAGCAACCACGTGGTGGTTCACAACCATCTGTAATGAGATCTGATGCCCTCTTCTGGTGTGTCTGAAGACAGCTACAGTGTATACACACACACACACACACACACACACACACACACACACACACACACACACACAAATAAGATATACATATATGATCTTTAAAAAATAATTAACCTTAATTATTAAGGTTCTTTGCAGGTTACATTATACTGTCAACCATCTTTTAATTTTAGCATTATCATAAATGTATTTCTTGGGTGAAAAGAGTATAACTATAAAATAGCTTGTTAGTTGTTATCAAGTAGAAATGATAGCTAATATCCAAAACTCATTTTTAATTACTTTATTTATTAATTTTCCAGAGTTTGATCTCATCTTCATCCATGTGAGTCATGGGACATGAACTCAGGTCTTCAGCCTTGGCAGCAAGCACTTTTACCCACTGAGCATCCTGCTAATCCCAGAAAACTTTACACAACACAAAAAGTAAATAAAAGATCTCCCACATACGTTATAATACTATATGCAATTGTTCTTCTGTAGGAAAAAAACTTGATTTCTGAAAATTACTTTCTTCTTTAAGGAATATAGCTTTAATGTGGACCAGACTTTACTAGCCTTTTGCCCCTGGGGACGATGTATTCTGTGTAGCAGTTAACAAGGCTTTCTCCCTGGCAGAGATTCCTTCTGATTCATGAATTCATCACACCAGCCAAGTCTGTACCAATATTTGCTGACCTTCCCAAGTAGACCAGCTCTTATGAACTTGAGAAAAGTCATTAATAGCAAGAATTTCTTGAAGCTGTAGAATATTGAATAGTTCTTAAATAAAACCCCTAAAAACTATGTTAAACTGCAATGATATATCCAATTGTTACCTAGTTGCCTCTCCCCTTTATAAAAATCTGGAGGTAGCCAGGTACAGTGACACAAGCTTGCACTACAGTGGATGAGGCAGGAGGATTGTAAAATAGGGAACACTTTGGATTACATGTTGAGATACTGTCCTCCCCCCCCCCAAAAAAAAAGTGAAAATAAACAACAAGAAAATAACAAGCTAAGTCTAAGGAGATTTGAGGAGATTCTCAGCTCCGGGTCTCACAACTGGGCTTTCTTCCCTCAATCACTCTATAAGATGTTTTCTCAGTCCTGTCTTTAAAATGTATTAACCTCTGGCCAGCCCTCATCACTCCCACAGCTGCTGTCTCTACTAAGCACCCACAGTGGTTTCTGACTGATTGGTGTGTTCATTCCTACCCTACAGCAAGCCAGGGTCCACCCAGCCAGCAGAGGATCCCTACGAAGAGTCAAAGTCCGTTCATGTGTCTCCAAAGTTTTTCATTACCTCCAGAGCTTTTTGGAACAGGGTCCTGTCTGGATCTTGCTTTGCTTTCTTCAACTTTCTCCCTTGGTCATCAAATTTGCTTTCTTTTTAACTTCAGACTTGCTAGTCTTTTTCCTCACCTCAGGGCCTTTGCATCTCCTGCTTCAGTCTGAGTGTCTTCTCCCATTGGGTTTGTCCATAGTCACCTCTTCATAGTCATGTCTGGACTCAACCCAACGTTCTGAGGAATCTTCCTCAATCTTTGCCCAGCAGTTCCTTCCTCATCCCTCTGAGGCACTTGCTTTATTTTATCTTTGTCATGACACTTACTGTTGACACTTGAAATTATTTTCATAAATTTCTATATATTTATTTATCTCTATGTATTATCAATTCCTTCATGATAAATGCTCCCACACTTAAAGCAGTGGTTATCCGTCCTAATGCTGCTACCCTTCAATACAGTTCTTCTTGTTGTATTGACCCCCAAACTATGGATTTATTTTTGTTGCTACTTCATAAGTATAATTTGCTACTGTCATGAATCATAATGTAAATATCTGCTATGTAGGATGTCTGATAGATGACCCCCAAAAGGGTTGTGACACACTGGGTGAGATCACCTGACTTAAAATGACATCAAGATTTGTTTTATCCCATAGAACGTTTGTGTTAGGAACTTGGGATAAGCTTTTCTGGGGTTCTCTGGCTCAGAGTCCTTTTTGAGTCTGTGGCTATAGATCATCCAGGCCTGAAGACTTGAGTTCAAGATAGTAGACATTTGGTTTTGTCAGATTTACGATAGTCATCAGATACAGGCCTCAGTTCCTTACCACATGGGTGACTCCATAGCTGCTGGAAGATCCCTACAATATGGCAGCTGGGTTTTTAATGGGGCACATGCTGCAGGAGGAAGTGAGCCAGACACCACAATATATTTTATGTTCTAGCCTTAATCCAGAAATACATAATCACCCTAGCAATATCCCTATTTGGGGAGAGGGGAGACTAGAAGACCACTGAGGGTGCATGTTGGACGCTACCACATCCTGGAGATCACTGACTCCACTCTGTTTCACCTAGAAAACAAACCTGAACATATGAATGACCTGTGACTACCATATTGATGGGTCCTTTGGGTCTACTTTTATGAGTTGGGTTCCCATATGCCTTTGCAAAATATATTAACTGGAAGTTAAAGGAATAAGGCCCCTTTCTGGTTTTGACCCACCTCAGCCACCGGTGCCTCTTATATGTCACTTATTATCCAGGATATTTAATATTTTACCTATTAAACATCTATCATGTTTCATCCACATATGTAGTGTAAGAATTGTGGTCTAGCAACTCAATTCAACTTGGCCTCAAGATAGCAGGTTCTAGATTCAAAACTTGGGCTTCTGAAAGTGTAGTATATTGATTCTAATCTCCCATTACTCTTTGAGAGAGAAAACATAGTTTAGACTAACATCTTTCTAACTGTCAGAATGTGAAGTCTCTATAGTTTCAGCACAAAATTACATGTCATACTTTGTAGGCAGTTAAAATGAAAAACAAATAGCAAGCTTAAGCCACTTATATAAGAATATTGTATTACTGACAAACTCACCATACAAATCGGCCTGTCTATAGCATCAACGAGGTGTTTGGACAAAGAGGTGGGGAAAGTCCACAGTGAGGTCACACACTGCTGAAAAAAAGCCCAAAGGACGATTGAGGGTAGCAATAGCACTAAAAGCAAATGACTTCAGTCAACCGCCCAGTTTCTGTCACTTCCCCAGCACTTACTTCAGCTAATTAAAACATTGCCAGTGACTTTTGTGATTTCTGTCTTGAAAGCCCAGAAAACTCAAGAATGTGTGAGTCTTATTTTTTATTTTTGACTTATTTATTTATTTTTTTAGCCAGGGCTGGAGAGCGCATTCTTGTACCTTGGTATAAAGGAAAGGAGAGTTGCCTACAGGTCGCCCATGTCTTGTGGATACTATAAATATTGGTTTGTTTTGGAATTCTGCTCAGTTTCCCTCGGGCCCTGTGTGTACTCAGGGACCTCAGCCAAAAACAGTCTCCTCCCCACAAACTGTAAGAAGCCTTCAAAGGCCACCAAATCACTAAATACCAAGGACTCTTGCCAGGATTCCTAGCTTCTATGCTCTCTCAACTTTTCTCTTTAAACCTGTTGGAGATCCATAGGGACCAGGGCAGCAGTACCAGGAGCATTTATGAGCCAGCTACATATGCATCTTCAGGCTCACTCTGAAAACAAAAGCATGCAGCTTTTGTCAAAACAGTTAAAACTTGAGATTTCTTGTGGGTTCTCTTTGATTATTGAGAAACACGCTTCATTTGGGACCTTTGGAACTCATCTCATCATCATAGTGGTCCACAGGACTAGGAAATGCATGCAGACAGGAAAGGCACAAGGAACGACAGACAGATACAAGGACAGAGAGACGAACAGAAAAGTTAACCCTTAATGGACATTCGGTGTTTTTAATCTCATAAGAACGCCCCACGCCCTGTGCTTTTAGGAACTCGGAAACATCTTTCGCTGTGTTTAGAATGAAATCTTGGATGTGAAGTTCTAGACAATGATGTAAGAGGCATACTTGAACAAACATCTGTAGAGCGAGAAGTGTCACTGATTTGTTTGTGGAAGTCGACTGTTCGAAGAGTCTGGCTCTTGGTAACTTATTGGTCAAGGTTCTTAACAGTTGTAGCTGACTTCAATGAGCTAAAAACACTGTGGCACGTTAACACAGCTCCCGATGTGGGACCCAAACTAAAAACAGCAGGAGGAAGTTGCGCTTCCAATAGCATGGTACTGCACATCCTACATATTTGATGCTTAATCCCACAGAGCCACCTCAAAACCATGTGCTAAAACCACCAAGAACATTGAAAGAACAAATCCCAAGGGATTAGGAAGTTATTTCTGTTACAGAGAAAGACGTTTTCTCAGCTGTGTCTCTGTGAGGAGGGTTTTTTTTCCCCCTAAACACTCCACCCTCTTTCCAGCCATTTATGTCTCTTTCTTACTCCCATTCCCCAGGAACATGGGCTGTTTCACCATATGGGGAATTCAACATGAACGTGGGTATAATCATCTGAGCTGTGTCCTTCCTCCCTCTGGAGAGCAATCCCCTGATCCTTCTTTAAGCCCTATGAGTCCCCCACCCCCTGAGCCTGGAAGACTTGTCTGGCTCCAGAATTATAAATAAAAAAGGTTTTCTCAGGGTCAGTTAGCAGAACAATTTTTGTTCAATTAAGTACAAATTATAATTTCGAAAGTATTTCAAGTTTCCCTCTTGTCAACTTTAATATTATTTGTCAAGACCTCAACCAACAGTGTCCAGCAACCCAATTAACAAAACACTTGGCTAGGTTCCCATATACCTTCATATTTCTCAAACTAAGCCATGCTTTCAGCTAGATACCAAGTTTGACAAATTATACCTGCTAAGAGAGTGGTTAAGGTTAAGATTTACTGTTAATAACACGTTAAGCCAAAAGGGCATAAAAATAATCTATATTTTAAACACTTTACCTTGCACAGCTATGAAGGTCACTATTTCTCGCAAATTCAGAAGCATTTCATTTTACTGTCACTAAAGAAATTCTTCATATTTCAATTAATTCTTTCCATACTGAAATGTTTAATAACATTCCCACACAGATACATGTCCTTAGCAGAGCTCTCTTAATACAGTGATTGTTATTTAAAATATACCGTACTTTTTATAATGATTAGATTATTAAGTGAGACTTTACGAGTGAGATAATTTTCTTTTTGTCCAATAGCTACTATAGAGGGGGAAAATACGTGTAGAAACAAAACATTTTTATAAACATCAAAAGGGCTATGCGCAATGATGCATTTGTTTGATCCAGTTGCTGGCCACCATTTTCCCCCTTGTCTTCTTTCACTTCACTCTCCACTTTATATCACAAATGCCACTTCCCTAGTGACAACCACTGTTGGGGCCTCCAGTCTGGGTTAGACAGAACTCGGTCTGGGATCGTGTCACTCACTAAGAACTTCCTCTGTTCAAACCTACAGGTCAGCCAGCATATGAGACTGCACTCTCAATTAAGACTGTAACTCTGAAATTAAATGATGTCTATCATGAAGCTGGGAGAGTCACATACAGTTCATGGATACGAGTGATGCTTATTGTGGTTGCATTGAAGTGAATAGAAAATAGTCACTTCCTGAAGGGAAATTTGATGTCACTAACTGCACCTTTGGATTTGTTAGCATGGTGTGAATTTACTAATAATTTCACATTTTAGCTTGTAGTCAGTCCATAGAGCAAACTGGGACATTTTATGTCCATCATCTTGAACCCTTGTGCACATCATATGTGTGTTTGTGTTGTGTGTTTGTGTTGTGTATGTGTGTGTGTATTTGTGTGTGTTTGTATATGTGTGTGTGTTTGTGTATGTATGTGTGTTTGTATTATGTGTGTGTTTGTGTGTGTTTGTATGTATGTTTGTGTGTATGTTGTATATGTGTGTGTATTTGTTTGTATTTGTGTTGTGTATGTGTGTGCATTTGTATGTGTGTTTCTGTGTGTGTTGTGAATGTGTGTATTTGTGTTGTATATGTGTGTATTATGTTTGTGGTGTATATGTGTGTTTGTGTTGTGTATGTGTGTGTGTTTGTGTGTGTGTTTGTGTATGTGTGTTGTGTATGTGTGTGTTTGTGTTGTATATGTCTGTATTGTGTGTATTGTATGTGTGTGTGTGTTTGTGTTGTGTATGTTTGTGTTGTGTATGTGTGTGCATTTGTGTTGTGTATGTTTCTGTGTGTGTTTTTGTTGTGTGTGTGTTTCTGTTGTATATGTGCGTGTCTGTGTTGTATATATTTGTGTGTGTGTTTATGTTGTGAGTGTTTGTATGTGGTTTTGTGTTGTGTGTGTGTTTGTATTGTGTGTGTGGTATGTGTGTTTGTCTGTGTATGTTTGTGTTGCATGTGTGTTGTATGTACCTGTGTGTGTATATGTGCATTTGTGCATACATGCAGTGAAAGAATGAAGTTGTTACCTCATCCTCCCACTGCAATGTTCCTGAATGCCTGAATCTGCTTTCTCGGGTTTAAGACCAGCACAGACATTTCCATCTCCTTTTGGGTTCCTCAGGTAGGAACTTGACTCACTCCTTATAACTCATGCTGGTTTTTATTTCCTTAAGTTTTCAAGATAATGCATTGAAGAGAGACAGATCTCCAACTTAAAAAAAAAACAAACAAACAAAAACAAAAAACAAAAAACTCTCCCCCTAAAAAAACTTGATGCCTTTGAAAGTACCGTGTAGATGGAGAATAACATGTTAAAGCCACTTGCTTCAAAGGAAAATGAATCCATCATGAACTGGGGTGAAAGGAGTGGGTGGGCGGGGATGATCAAGTGGAAGCTGCTGGCTGGGGTGAGCAGTGGGTGTAGAAATTGGGTGATAGGGGCTTTTCATCTAAAAATTAAGTGACTTTTAATTTCCGTGGAGTATCAGGAAAAACACACAGTCCCTTCATAAGAGCTATTCACTAGGTTCTCTTTGCCAAGACTTCCATTTATTTATGGGAAAAAATATGACTGATTATTTTTAAAGAAGTATTAAAATATTAAAGAACTTTCAAAATACAAAATACTATTTGCTGTTCCTCAGCATATCACTGGCCTTCCTCCAAGCCATCATCTACGTCCCTCAGAGCAGATCAGTCACACGCAGTGCCCTGCATTATTTTGACAATGTTGTCCCACACAAAATGGCTATGTGAGTCTTGATTTTACACCCAGCATCGAGAACCGTATATGATACAAAGTAGGCATTAAGTGTATTTTCAAATAAAAATGAGACAACACGTAAATGCCTCTCTAATTATTCTTAGAATCTACCTGATCCACCAGTTTGTACATACAAATAACAACAGCCGTGAGCAACTTTCTGTCGATCACACCACCTCCAAGAGTCTAGAGCCGCATAGAACAAAAGCTCTTTCTTCTCTCTTTCTCTCCCTCCTCAGTGTGATATAGTCAGTTAGGAGTGGCCCAGTAAAATACCACTCTGTAGTTCAACTGTATTTGAAAGCATAGCAGGCACATAGTCTTTTCCCCTGCAATGCGTTAGCAGATCTAAACTAACAGGTCAGCCTCATGTGAGTTAAATGCTTGGGCAGAATACCACAGAGAACCCAATTCTGGATTTTATGTCTTTGTGCCAAGGAAACCAGTTTGCACAGAAATCTGGTCTTGATTGCAAAATGAACTATTTTAAATAGCTTCTACAAATATCAATAGAGTAGATGTACTTATTTGCTTATTAAGTTATTTATGTATTCATTTATTAGTGTATATATGTGTATGTGTGTGTATGCATGTTAGTGTGTGTGAGAGAGAGAGATTGAAAGAGAGAGAGAGAGAGAAGTGAATTTCCAACTATTTCCACAACTTTGAGCCCAAATCATTGTTAACATCATAGTCTCCAGTACCTATGACTAAACTTGGAGTGCCAGAAACCATTCTGCCCTTGTACGGCATCTCTTACGTCAGCCCTTACAGCTGTTTTACAGGTGAAGACAACTTATCAAAGAAGTTCTCAGAAGCTGAGGAAGATCACCCACCAGAGGCTGGCAATAGCAAATTACAACTCGAGTACAGGCATATGATCTTCAACTTCAAAGTTCTCTTACAGGTCCCGGGGTTTCAGGAAATTGTCCTGTTCAGGACCTAAGTTCAGCTGCATGTGTTTTCCAAATGGCACATGTTTCTGTACCCACACGTAGTAAGTAGTCTCTCTAAACCTGCAGCGGAGAATCAGGCATTCTTCCATTTTGTTCAGAAGTCATGTGCTTTCAAGGGCCCATCATGGCCCTTGTTGCTGTCCAACTGCGTCTGTTTGACCACAGCTTGAATATGTGCCATACGTAGGATTCTAGCCCTACTTTGTACTTAAGGTTGTTTAAACTCTTTCAGAACACAACACAGGAAATTCCCACTCTCTTTATATCATGCACACATGCTGTTTAATTTGTGTTTGGGTTCTGCTCTCTGAGCTTCAGTCCAAGCTTGGCACAGTTGCTTGTAAATTATACAAAAGCCCATTAAGAGACTAGATTTGAAAACAATCCAAATGGCATTTATTTACTAAGTACTGTAGTCAAACTGACCGCTCTCCTGCCACACCCAAACTTCCATCAGTGTGTCTATAATGAGTTTATGGCTCAAGATGCTCTGCCTTAAATATTTAATGACCTCCTTGGTGGTACAGTGAGTTCCTTGTGTCCTCACCCTGTGTTCACTGTATCAATGATTAGTACTATCCTTGACCTCTACAGTATTCAACTACTGTCTCTAAGTTGCAGCTAAGTTTGTACAAAAACAGAATCTCCATCGGCACTCCTTCCCTAGCCAGCCTGCTGAAAGGGAAACTATTGCAATCCTTTAAATCCTTTAAATCCTTTAAATCCGATACACAACCTTCAGCCCAGTTCTCATTTTGAACTATTAGATAAAGAAAACTGTGGTTGCCCCTCTTTTTACCACTGTTTCATGCTCTCTTCACGTAACAACATTTTCTTTCTAGGAATTTCCAATGTTATTGTTGTTGTTGTCATTGTCGTTGTGTATATAGGGTCTCACTATGTAAACCTAGCTGGCCTAAAAATCTCTATGTAGGTCATACTGGCCTTAAATTCATACAGACCCACCTGTCTCTGGCTGCAGAGTTCTGGGATGGAAGGTTTATACCACCATGCCGGGCTTGTCTTTCTAGTCTGTATTGCAGTGGCTCCATGAGGTTGCATTACACAGATAAAAAAATAGCCCAAAGTGTGCAAACATGTATTCCCTATTATTTTATTTATATTGATAGTTATATACTTTTGTATATATGCGATATACACACATTCACACACACACACACACACACATATATGTGTATAATTTTCAGGATATTACAATGCCTGATTTTTTTTAAATTCTGCTGATTTTTTATTAGATATTTTCTTCATTTACATTTTGTATGTTATCCCCTTTCCTGGTTTACCCTCCAAAAACCCCCTATCCCATCCCTACTCACCCTGCTCACCAACCCACCCACTCTCAATTTCCTATCCTGGCATGCCCCTACACTGAAGCATTGGGCCTTCACAGGACCAAGGGCCTCATCCCACTGATGTCGGACAAGGCCATCCTCTGCTATATATGCGATGGAACCATGGGTTCCCTCCTTGTGTACTCTTTGGTTGTTGATCCAGTCCCTGGGAGCTCTGGGGGTACAGGATGGTTCACATTGTTGTTCTTCCTATGGGGCTGCAAACCCCTTCAGCTCTTTGGGGCCTTTCTTTAGCTTCTCCATTGGGGAACCTATGCTTAGTCCAATGGTGGGCTAAAAGCATCCACCTCTGTATTTGTCAGGCACTAGCAGAACCTCTCAGGAGACAGCTGTATCAGGCTCCTGTCAGCAAGTAATTGTTGGCATCCACAATAGTGTCTGGGTTTGGTAACTGTATATGGGATGTGTCTGCAGGTGGGCAGTCTCGGGATGACCTTTCCTTCAGTCTCTGCTCCCCACTTTTTCTCTGTATCTCCTTCCATGGTTATTTTATTCCCCTTCTAAGGACTGAAGTATCCACATTTGGTCTTCTTTCTTCTTGAGCTTCACATGATCTGTGAATTCTATCTTGAGTATTCTGAGCTTTTGGGCTAATATCTGCTTATCAGTGAGTGCATACCATGTGTGTTCTTTTGTGGTTGGGTTACATCACTCAGGATGATGTTTTCTAGCTCCATTCATTTGCCTAAGAATTTCATGAATTCATTGTTTTTAATAGCTGTGTAGTACTCCATTGTGTAAATGTACCACATTTTCTGTATCCATTCCTCTGTTGAGGGACATCTGGGTTCTTTCCAGCTTCTGACTATTATAAATAAGGCTGCTTTGAACATAGTTTAACATGTGTCCTTATTACATGTTGGAGCATCTTCTGGGTATATGCCCAGGAGTTGTATAGCTGGGTCCTCAGGTAATACTATGTCCAATTTATGGAGGAACCACCAGATTGATTTCCAGAGTGGTTGTACCAGCTTGCAATCCCACTAGCAATGAAGGAGTGTTCCTCTTTCGCCACATCCTTGCCAATATCTGCTGTCATCTGAGTTTTTGATCTTAGCCCTTCTGACTGGTGTTATTGCCTGATGACTAATGATGTTGAACATTTCTTTAGGTGCTTCTCACCCATTCAGTATTCCTCAGTTGAAAATTCTTTGTATAAATCTGTACACCATTTTTAATATGGGTATTTGGTTCTCTGGAGTCTAACTTCTTGAATTCTTTGTATATATTGGATTTTAGCCCTGTGTCGGATGTAGGGTTGGTAAAGAACTTTTCCCAATCTGTTGGTTGCCATTTTGTCCTATTGACAGTGTCCTTTGCCTTACAGAAGCTTTGCAATTTTATGAGGTCTCATTTGTCAAGTCTGGATCTTAGAGCATAAGTTATTGGTGTTCTGTTCAGGAAATTTTTCCCTGTGCCCATGTGCTCGAGGATTTTCCCCCACTTCTTTTCTATTAGTTTCAGTGTCTCTGGTTTTATGTGAAGGTCCTTGATCCCTTGGACTTGAGCTTTTTACAAGAAGATAAGAATGGATCGATTTGCATTCTTCTACATGCTAACTGCCAGTTGAACCAGCACCATTTGAACCAGCACCATTTGAAAATGCTGTCTTGCGTTTAGCAAATTGTATCTTATATCTTGGCTATTCTAAGTTTCTGGGCTAATATCCACTTATCAGTGAGTACATATTGTGCGAGTTCTTTTGTGATTGGGTTACCTCATTCAGAATGATGCTCTAAATGCATGAAACTCAAGAAGAACGAAGACCAAAGTGTGGACACTTTGCCCCTTCTTAGAATTGGAAGCAAAACACCCATAGAAGGAGTTACAGAGACAAAGTTTGGAGCTGAGACGAAAGGATGGACCATCTAGAGACGGCCATACCCAGGGATCCATCCCATAATCAGCTTCGAAACGCTGACACCATTGCATACACTAGCAAGATTTTGCTGAAAGGACCCAGATATGGCTGTCTCTTGTGAGACTATGCCACTGCCTGGCAAACACAGAAGTGGATGCTCACAGTCAGCTATTGGATGGATCATAGGGCCCCCAATGGAGGAGCTAGAGAAAGTACCCAAGGAACTGAAGGGATCTGCAACCCTATAGGTGGAACAACAATATGAACTAACCAATATCCCACCCCCCACCGAAGCTTGTGTCTCTAGCTGCATATGAATCAGAAGATGGCCTAGTCGGCCATCAGTGGAAAGAGAGGCCCATTGGTAGTGTAAACTTTATATGCCTCAGTATAGGGGAATGCCAGGGCCAAGAAGTGGGAGTGGGTGGGTGGGGGAGTGGGTGGGGGAGGGTATGGGGGACTTTTGGGATAGCATTGGAAATGTAAATACCCAATTTAAAAAAAAAAGAAAATGCTGTCTTTTTTTCCACTGGATGGTTTTAGCCCCTTTGTCAAAGATCAAGTAACCACAAGAGAGTGGGTTCATTTCTGGATCTTCAATTCTATTCCATTGATATACCTGCCTGTGACTGTACCAATACCATGTAGTTTTTATCACTATTGCTCTGTAATGCAGCTTAAGTCAGGGATAGTAACTCCACCAGAATTTCTTTTATTGTTGAGAATACCTCTGCTATCCTATTTTTTGTTTGTTTGTTTGTCTGTTTGTCTGTTTGTTTTTGTTATTCCAGATGAATTTGAAAATTTCTCTTTCTAACTCTATGAAGAATTGAGATGTAATTTTGATGGGAATTGCATTGAATCTATAGATTGCTTTTGGCAAGATAGCCATTTTTACTATATTAATTTTGCCAATCCACGAGCATGGGAGATCTTTTTATCTTCTGAGATCTTCTTTGATTTCTTTCTTCAGATACTTGAAGTTCTTGTCACACAGATCTTTCACTTGCTTAGTAAGAGTCATACCAAAGCATTTTATATTATTTGTGACAATTTTGAAAGGTGTAGTTTCCCTAATTTCTTTCTCAGCCTGTTTATCCTTTGAGGAGAGGAAGGCCATTGATCTGTTTGAGTTAATTTTATATCCAGCCACTTTGCTGAAGTTGTTTATTAACTTTGACTCCAGCCAAGAAGATGATGTTGCAGTTTGGTGTCTATTAAGATTATCACCTTCAACCCCTGCCAGCTGAGTTTCCATGTTGAAAGACAGTAAAGATTAGTGCATACTACAGGAGACAACAAGGAGAGGATTACTGAATACAAAGGAACTTGACTCCTGGGTCAAACCTACAAACTAGAATCCAGAGTCACCAGAGAAGGGACAGGAAGATGAATTTTCCATAGAGAAAATTAATCTTTTATGGTTTGATAATATAATACATCTACATAATAAACCTTAGTCATTTTCATGTATACTGAATTCCCCTTTCCATCCCTCCACAATCTTTCTTCTCAAGAAATCCCTTTCTATTTGCATGTCTTCTTATGCATGCCTCAGAGAGTTTAGTTAGAGTCTCTTGTGAAAGTGTGGGAAAGCCACCTACTAGATGAACAATAACAGCAATGGCTACACCACTGGAAAAAAAATAGCACCTGTCCCCCAGCTAATTGTCCAGCAATGAGATTCACACATTAAAATCATAGTGGTTTTTATTTTCTTAATTTTTCAGGCTATAAGGAATGGAGGAGTGAGGCCTGATGAGCCATTCCCTTCATCCATGATGAAATGTTGACCAGCACAATCTTGTAGAAGTCCTGCATAGATAACTATGTATATGAGTTCATATGCAGTGAGCTCATGAGTACCACAGCTATAATCTAGCCACAGGACACATTTTTGCCACACATTTCTCCATTCTCTGTCTCTTAACATCCATTCTGTTCCCTATCCCATGATATTTGTTGAGTCTTGGAATGGGTAAGAGAGCTAGAGGAAACTTCTCAATTAGTTCCTCCTTTCATTCTCTGTGGTCATTTCTCTGTGACCAATGATTATGGTATCTTCAATGACAGGCCTTTATCATCAAGTTCTGGTGGACAAGCAAGAGTGATGGCAGTATTCTGTATTGTTTGGGTCCTCTGAGGCCTCAGTAGCCAACAATTGGTAAGGAGGTTATCACACATCTCCCATTGGAATTTTTAATAACTCATGGTTTCTGGGAAGAGCATTTTCCACCCTCTGTTCAAACTCATGTAAATATATAATTATATATATATGTATTCATATAATCAATATATGTTCATAAAATTGTAGGATAGAATATGTTTTTTAATGATACCCTTAGTTTTGCTTACTTCTCTCTCTCCTTTCCTGTCTTTCCAACCCCCCCTCCATGCTTAGACCTCTAAACTCTTCACAAGTGTTCTCTCCACTTTCAGTGGAAAGGACAACCTTAGAGATTATCAGTTAATTTGATTGATAATAACATTGCTATCCTTCAAGGCTGGCGTCATATTCTTTGGAGTGGTGACAAATCGATGGTCCAAAGGGAAGAATTTAACTGAAGTCACCAAATGTCATTCAAAGTTATGTTTGTTACCTAAAGCAAGTTACTGAGATAATAAACATTACTGTGGATCTTAAAGTAATTATATCTCATTATGTTCAATGAACGCAATTTTATTTTCCTTTCACACAGTTATTAAAGGCACATCATCAAACTGTTTTGAGCAAAGAGAGATGGCATCCATGCTATTTATAGATAACAGTCAGATACCAGTCCCATGAAAGCTCCTATATTTACTTCAAATTCCATTTTTAAAATTACACCTTTTTTATTACAACAAATGTTCTGTTTGAGCATTCTAATCATATAGCACCATATATTATATTACATTTCCCATATCTTCCACCATTAGAAAAATCGTGTTTATTTGTATTTCTACTATCTCACAAGTAAGCTATATAGCTAGATTAACCATTATCTCAATTTTCAAGGCAATTAACACTAAAAGATACTTGGAAATATATAATAATTGGTATAATATTCGTAGTGGTGGAAGGGAGAAACAACAGAATCCTAACCAACATCAGGCACTCAGCCTACACTGAAACCGGAACTGATGGAAAAGCCAGCCTGAGTGTCTCTATGTAGTTCCTTTCCATGAGGCATCAGAACCATTCTCATTCAGACCCGGATGTCTTTCTGGATGTCCCGAAGATTCTCTCTCAAGTCTACAGCAAAATCAGGTCCTGAAATCCCCCCCCCACAAGAGAGCCCTTTAGCTTCGCCCCAGCTACTGCTGCAACCTAGCCGAAGTGTCTGATCACTGCACAAGATAGGAGAGAAAGCCCTGTGCATGCAGTGAAACAGCAAGAGGAAGCTTCACCCTTTCCTTCCCCAATTGTGTTTGAGGAAATCCAGGACAGGCTCGGAGCACTGACTTCCTGGATGAGGCATACGAATCTTAACTCCAATAGTCATGTAGTAACTCGTACTGTGGCCACACCTTAACCCATTCACCCACGCACTCCCAAGTTCTTGCCACCTTTAAATGTGTGTGATCAATAGTATAATTCACGTGTTTATGGGCTGGTGCTTAAAGATGCAAAGCTGGAATTCCTAACTAAAAGTATTATGGTTTTTTTTAAGTTGTAATCTTCATTTTGCAGATAACCCCTAAGAAGTTAGAGCAATTCTTCCTCCCAGTAAATATGTAGAGGATATGTAGAAGACTCCTTCTTTCCCTCCTCCCCCTCCCTTCTTCCTCCTCTTCCTCTCTCTCACTGTTTTCTTCCTGTCCTCCTTTGTACCTGTGTTTCTGTTTGTGTAAGTGTGTGAGTGTGCACAAGTGCAGGTGTTTCTGGATCTCACCGTGGAGTTGACATCTGGTTCCTTCCGTGATTGTTCTCTGCTTTATTTACTGAGGCAGGGTCTCTCAAAGAAGTCAGAGGTCATAGATCCCGCGACTCTTAACTGTCCACTTTGCCCTGGGGATTCCTTCCTCTGCATCCCTCCCCAGGTCTGGGAATCCTGGTAGCCACCTTGCCTGCTTCTGAAAATGTATTGTGTTTCACTGAGCCATTGCCCGGACTATCTCTCCGTCTCTATAAGTTTGTGTTTATTGCACCCATGAAAACTCACATTTAAGTTTTACATAGTTTGTACTTTGCATTTCCCTGATTCACCCATGAGAAACAGAACATTTGTTGTCCATTTTTATTTTCTTTATTTTCAACCTACTCTGATTTTTACTAGCCATATGGATATTCGGAATATGAAATATTATCAGACTTTTCTCTACATTCCTTTTTGTGGTGCTGGGAATTGAACCCAGAGCCCTGTGCATATTAATAAGCTTCTGCCATATTTTAATGTCTCTTCTCCGACCAGAAGTATACAAATATTAGTGTGTAGGTCCTATTTTAGTATTTTATTGTCATATTTTCATATCAAAACATCACTTAAAGATGGGCACAAGGAAGGAATATGGCCATCAAGCAACTTTTGAAGTTTGAGAGATTTACCCATGTTCTGCATTTGGCATGCCTTCTTGGAAGATTTTTTTTTCTCTCATCAGAACATCTGCCCTAAGCATCTTCAACATCCATAGTCACCAGGGAAATGCAATTCAAAACGATCCTGAGATTCCACCTCACACCAGTCAGAATGGCTAAGATCAAAAATTCAGGTGACAGCAGATGATGGCAAGGATGTGAAGAAAGAGGAACACTCCTCCATTGATTGCAAGCTGGTACAACCACTCTGAAAATCTGTCTGGTGGTTTCTCAGAAAGTTGAACATAGTACTACCTGAGAATCCAGCTATACCACTCCTAGGCATATATCCAAAAGATGCTCCAACATATAACAAGCACATATGCTCCACTATGTTCATAGTAAGCTTATTTATAATAGCCAGAATCTGGAAACAACACAGATGTCCCTCAACAGAGGAATGGATAAAGAAAATGCAGTACATTTACACAATGGAGTACTACACAGCTATTAAAAATAATGAGTTCATGAAATTCTTAGGCAAATGAATGGAACTAGAAAAATATCATCCAGAGTGAGGTAACCTAATCACAAAAGGACACACATGGTATATGCACTTACTGATGAGCAGATATTAGCCCAAAAGCTCAGAATACTCAAGATACAATTCACAGACCATATGAAGCTCAAGAAGAAAGACCAAAGTGTTGATACTTTGGTCCTTCTTAGAAGGAGGAACAAAATACTCATGGAAGCAATATGGAGACAAAGTGTAGAGCAGAGACTGAAGGAAAGGCCATCCAGAGACTGCCCCACCTGGGGATCCATCCCATATACAGTCACCAAACCCATACACTATTGTGAATGCCAAGAAGTATATGCTGTCAGGAGCCTAATATAACTCTCTTCTGAGAGGCTCTGCCAGACTCTGACAAATACAGAGGCAGATACTCGAAACCCCCCATTGAACCAAGCACAGGGTTCCCAATGAAGGAGTTAGAGAAAGGACTGAAGGAGCTGTAGGGGTTTGCAACCCCATAGGAGGAACAGTATCAACCAACTAGAGCCCCACAAGCTCCCAGGGACTAAACCACCAACCAAGGAGTACACATGGAGGGACCCATGGTTCCAGTCGCATATGTACCAGAGGATAGCGTTGTTAGGCATCAATGGGAGAAAAGGCCCTTGGTCCTGTGAAGGCTTCATGCCCCAGTGAAGGGGAATTTGAGGGTAGGAGGTGGGAGGTTAGGGGGAGCACCCTCATAGAAGCAGGGGGGAGTATGGGATAGGGGGTTTCTGGGAGGTGGGGGGGCACCGGGAAAGAAGATAACATTTGAAATGTAAATAAAGAAAATATCTGATAAAAGAAAATATCTAATAAAAGAAGAAAAAAAGAAATAAAATTGGGTTTTCTGGGAAAAAAATGTTCATCATATTAGAAAATAATGCAACATTTCCCTTCAAAACTGTGAGTGTAAAGTCTACCTTTACTCTAATGGAATAAATTAAATACATTACCACAGCGTGCCCTCTCCATCGACCTCTCTCTGTCCCCCACCCCCATGCCTGTGTTGAGCACACATTGGCTATGGTTCAACAGGGGCACTGGTTACTGGTTACAGCACTGAGTCTCTCACAGGGAGTTTCCAAATGTGGCGATAATACTTTACTTTCAGACCCAAGCTCTCCAGAGTTTATACATGGAGACTTTAGTAGGGGAGTGATTTTGCACACACTAATCATTATTTCAATCAGCAACAAGGAGAAAAAGGATGAAGGAATTCTCCACGGAAGGCGTCCCTTCTTGTCCTCTTGTGGGAAAACATCAGAGATCTCTAAGGCTACTTCCTCCTGTCCTCACTGCTGGGTTTGTGTTTGATTTGGAGGAGGGAAGTGTTGTGGGGGGGGAGGTGCAGGGGTTGGTTTTTTAAAGATTTTACAACTAAATGACTTGGGACACTGGATTTTTGCTACAGTAACAACTGCAAATGGATATTTATATAGCCTTAGGTCAGCCCCAAGAGCTTAAGAGTTTATTTTTAGGTCTCTGCTTGGCCAAGGGGGAAGCATGGTAAATGAACCTTATGTTCTTACATGGGCATGCAGCTGGACTCAAGTCTGACAGGAGGCCCTGGAGAAGACTCGGCTTTATTACAGAGACCCAGACAATGGCAACATTACTTCTGTTTGTTTGGCTTTTTCTCTCCCCCTTTTTTTTTTTTTCTCCATACTTACTTTCACTTTTAATATTTGTGGGCCGTAAATTTCTTGAAGATTAAAAAGGAAAAAAGACAAAGACTTTTAAGAAATACAAATACAAAACCTCGTAACTTGAGCTAATCAGTGCTTACGTGCTTCCTGGCATGAAGGCCCCCAGACACAATTCAGGCTAGTGTTTGAGACATGAAGCAGCATTATCTACTGTACTGGCTGGTTTTGTGTGTCAACTTGAGACAAGCGGGAGTTATCAGAGAAAAAAGCTTCAGGTGACGAAATGCCTCCATGAAATCCAGCTGTAAGGCATTTTCTCAACTAATGATCAAGGGGTTGGAGGGGGGTCCATTGTGGGTGGTGCCATCCCTGGGCTGGTAGTCCTGGGTTCTATAAGAAAGCAAGCTGAGCAAGCCAGGGGAAGCAAGCCAGTAAGGAACATCCCTCCATGGCCTCTGCATCAGCTCCTGCTTCCTGACCTGCTTGAGTTCGAGTCCTGACTTCCTTTAGTGATGATGAACAGCAATGTGGAAATGTAAGGTGAATAAACCCTTTCCTCCCCAACTTGCTTCTTGGTCATGATGTTTGTGCATGAATAGAAACACTGACTAAGACACCTACACATCAGTTTCAAGGCTACGTATGAAAAAAGACCACAAAATAAATCAATATAGTGAAAATAATTATCAAAATGTAACATTTAGAAATAATTGGTTAAATCAAATGTATTGTTAATTTACACCTCTTCTTTTTCTTGAATTTTATTTATTAATTATATTTTTGGTGTCCTTTGTTTTGCTCTGTTTTGAAATGGGATCTCACTATGCAGCCTAGTGGGCAGCAGACTCACAGAGAGGTCAGCTTGCCTCTGCCTCCCTGTGCAATTATTAAAGGCACTGGTGGGCTCACCAGGCATCCTGCTCACCAGGCATTATTGTTCCTTTTAAGGTGTGACACAAGACAAACTTTAATCACATACTGAAGTCACAAGATCTTTGCTCCACAATGTGATAGAACACAAGATTTAAAATCCAGGCTCTGAAGTAAATTCACCTGGGTTCAAAGTCTGCTGCTCTGCTGTTCCGAGGAGACCTTGGTCAAGTCATGGGTGATCTGTGTTACAGATTTACTTATAAATTGCCAACCCTGTATCACAGGTTATATGACCGTGAGCTCTGCTCAGAGCTCAGCACAAAGAAGAAATTCAGAGAAAGGTGCTTGAATTATTGTCTTCAGAATCCAGGGACTGGGAGGCCGTTTTAGTTCCTCTCTGTTTGAGAAACAATAATAAGTTTAAATAAGGAATTTACAGGAGTGTCACTTCCCTCTTTCTCCCTACCCTACCTTACAGCAGCCAGCTTATCGCACTGATGTGAAATCAACCCACATTTTAAGAATGATGCATCTTTAAGATTTGTAGATAACCTATTGAATAGAATTCTCCTTTAACCTTTCTAGCTGAGCCCAGTTTTCTTAATAGACCAATGCAGTTAGAAAACATTATATGTGTATCCTTGCCACTGATAGGTTTTTGTTAAAATAGATGGCTGGTGTTAGAAATGAGCAACAAGAGCCCACATCTCTGATGCCCCTGACAGAGAGCAAGCTTCAAAGCAAACATTGCTTCTGTAGAGCTTCTGCTACCCACTAAACCTTACCCTGGATGCTTGGTTTATCTCACCTCTCTTAAGTTCGCATATCGGAGGCACTTGTTGAAAGTTGCATAACCAATAAGAGGCAAAGATTAGTCATAACTCCATGAACCTTTGGACAGGTATGCTGAGGGGCGTGCTAGTATTCCTTGGGCAAATCTCCACAGGTCTGCATAGCAAAGAGAGGACCGGGAAGAAAGGACTTCTTTCAGAGCAGAGCTATTACAGGGGTGGCAAGGAAATGGTCATTACAGTCTTCACCTTGTATCTGCTAGAGCATGGCTTGAGAAACTGAGTTATTTCCATTGTTTCTTACAGTCCAATGAGTATGATGTTTCGGGGCTGAACAAAAGCCCACATTCATTTACTACTGATTTCAAAATGGGTAATACAACCCTTGAGTCCACAGTTGCTGCTGGCTTAAAGATTGTTGAGTGGATAATTGTATATCTACTACAGCTTTTTCCAGCTAGGAGTTGCCATCTAAACCACCAAATGTATCTGATCACTTACTGAATTATTCCAAGTATGAATGCAGAAAATACCAACCCAGATCCAAACAAGAAGGGCTGAATCACATACAGTGGATGCCTTAGAACAAGGAGGTGTAATTAACCTCTTGGCATTCCACAGAGAGCTCTACTCAGGTTAACACAGAGTCCTTCAGAACTACCTTGAATCCAGTCAGGTAGGATTGCTGAGCCAAACCTACTCCTAAACTCTTTGATTGGCTTCTGACCTAAGAAAGCCAAAACCTTTTAAACATTTGCTTTAACACACACACACACACACACACACACACACACACACACACACACACAAGACTCTGTGGTCAAAACTATGTACCACAAAATGCCTGAAATATTTATAACCTGATGTATGCAAAAAGATTGGAATCTCTACTTTAGATGCTAGGAGTTAGTGTCTCCGGTGGAAAACTCTGAGAAGGCATGGGAGAGATGAGACACGCCTGTCCTGGTATATGGTAGGGCCAATATAAAACTGATTGAGTTAGTGCTAATGATGTTGGGGACCACATGCTCAGAAATCCTAAGGCTTCCACACCCAAAAGGATGGAGCAGATGCATAAACCAGCAGCCAGAAAGTCGAGCAGCAAGCAGTCAGAACTGGTCCAGACCAGAACTCAGAGCAAATAATTAAAAAAAAAAAAAATCACAAAATCAACAGGTTACAAATGAGGAAGTCTAAAGGATTAGAAGGCCAAGCAAGGTTGATTTTCAGATGTGTGTTATTCTTTTAAGGAAATTTTGTTGTATTAAATCTAGAAGTATAAGAATAAGTTAGGCATACAACTGGGAGCCTGTGACTCAGCGAGGGGTGCAGAAGGCCTGTGGGAATACTCAGGGGACGAACTGAGCATGCTATTGAGTCAGTCCACTGCACAGTCTGACTGGCTGCCGCAATGATGTCCCCGCTATCTATGGTGATGTCTCCATTATCTGTGGACCTCGAAACTCTGCCTCCACCATTGCCCCTCATCTTATCATGACTAGAAAAGGGGAGCCACATAACATCCCCAAGCTGGGACCTAGCAGACATTCTCAGACTCTGCAGCGTTCACTTTGACAGGACATAGAGTAGCTTCCCATGCTATGTATGTCAATATTTCTGCGGAATGCTTACCTTGCGATATTCATTAGGGAAATAAGGTATTACTAATCTATAGAACAAAGGACAGACTTGGTGTTTCTTCAACACTGGGTCACATCAAGTATAATTTAGAAATTCTTTGTAGAAATGTTTTAAAATCATAAAATAATCAACCATGTGTCTGAAAGATAGACAAATTACATGATTTAAGGCCATAACTTAAATTGTATGAAAAAAAAAGCACATGGAGTTCTCTTAGCACACAAACCAAGAGAAATGAAGGAGCTTGTGTTCCCCTCAGAGCTGATGTAAAAATGATATCGTGTGCTAGTGCACAAGGTCTGGGTGTCACAGTCTGAGACACATGGTTCCTTTCTAAGACTTGATTACTGTGCCAAATCTAGGAAAGGAGAAAAAGGTGATTACCTGCAATGAATAGTAAATTCGTAAACTGTGGCCTCGGGGAGTTACATACAGACAAAGCAAACTGCTGAGCAGAGAGACAATTCAATCAGAGCTCTGACAAGCGGCCAGAAGAAGGACTGGGGACAGAACTTTAGCAGAAAGAGTTATCAGTCTAGAAGGCTGCTGTAAGAAAATACCACAAATTGGGCTGGTCATACACAGCTGAAATTTATTTTTCCAGTTATAGAAACTCAGAAGTCCAAGAGGAATACAATGGGAGATTCAGTGGATAGTGATGTCTAGTATTTGCTTGGTGGATGGAACCTACTTTCTATGTCCTTCCATGGCAGTAGAGGAAAGCAAACTTCTGGGGGGATTTTTGTACAAGGAACTTGTTATGGCTTGGATATGCTTGGCCAAGGAGTGGCACTATTAGGTGTGGCCTCATCTGAGGAGGTGTGTCACTGTGGAAGTAGGCAAGGAGACCCTCCTCCTAATCACATGGGAGCCAGTCTTCCCCTAGCCACAGTCAGATGCAGATGTAGATCTTTCAGCCTCTCCAGCACCATGTCTGCCTGGACCCTGCTACCCATCATTCTGCCTTGATGATAATGGACTGAACCTCTGAACCTGGAAGCCATCCTCAATTAAATGTTGTCCTTTATAGGAATTGCCTTGGTCATGGTGTCTCTTCATAACAATGGAAACCTTAACTAAAACAGAACTATTCCAGTATATGCCTCCTCCCTAACACACAAGTTTCCAAAAGACCCTTCCAAAATGAAGGCATTTAGTAGCATCACTTCTGGGTTAAAATACCATCCTACGAACCTGGAAGGACGCAGACACTCAGACCAGAACTGCCATTAATGAACCCACATAGAGAGGAGGTATTAAATGTTTCTGAGCCTAGGAATTAGGACTCTTTCCCAAAGACAACTTGGTTCCATGTCATTTTAAGTCATTTTAAGTAGGAACATGACAAGATTCAAATGATATTTTTAAAAATCACTTAGAATCAGAGACAAGGATAAAATAATGGGTAGGGGAGTTAAGCAAAATAATTAATTCCTGGAGAAGGTTTGAAGGAAAAGTCTGCTCTAATCAAAACAATCTAATTTTATGCACATTTTCCACTGTGTACATTATACCTGGTTCCATTTTTAACTCGCAGTTAGTGATTCCCACTGCAGACATCTATTTTAGACTGGACCACTCTAATTGGCTCTCCTGAATTCTGTGTCCTTCCAGAATGTGATTAACTGAACTTAACTAAGGTGTCTCACTGCACTGGGGGGGGGGGGGTGTCAAGGCCACTGGATTGGTTTGCTATTTGTACTTGGCTTTATCCTCAATGTCAGAAATAATAGCTGAAAAATAGTCACTTTATGGAAATAATGAGCCCTCAAAGAATTTTTTTAAGCATTTTGCTGCTGAGATCTGCCAGTCTGCTTGGCAGTACATAACAATAAATACCTTTCTTGTTTGGAAATAACACATTTGAATGTGACATCACTTTTCAAAATGCATCTGGGTGGGACTGAGATGCACAGAACACATATCACAGATACAATACACATAAGAGAGTTAATTCTGACTCTCTTGACATAGCTTTTTGAACCATTTTAGTAGGGAGCTAGAAAAGATGTGGAAATTACCACAGGCGGCTGACAGCAGCAGAGCTCAATGTGCAAGTCCATGGCTTTGGGGACTGGCGTGAGTGTCTTAAGGTGGGGGACAGAGGGAAGGAAATGACGGTACAGCATCCAAAAAACAAAGGTGCTACTATGGACCCAAGATGATCAATGTTTTTTCCTTCTATTTTTTTTTTAATTTCTAGAATTAAATACAAATCACTAAAAGTTGATCCTACATGATAATTGTCAGTGCTGTTCACAAATTTTGGGTTCTCTTCTCAAGCATTTGAGAAGTTTCCTGTCCCTATTAGTCAGAAAGAACCTATGTAACTCATTTTGATCAGGAAAGTGTCCAAGAAAAAGTTTTATTTTTGAGATAGAGTCTCACAGGACAGCCTTGAATTCCTGATCCTCCTGCCTCCACCTCCACAGTCCTCCACCCGTTTCAGCTGAGGAGAGCTCCCAGAGGCAATGGCTTCCTTCCCTGTGGAGCCTGGTGCTGGTTCAAGCTGATCTCCACCAGCGTACTAGAACCAGAGACAGATGGGTAGGTGCAGAGTGCAGGCACTAAACGTCTGTGCTGTTCTACAGGAAAACCGGCAGGACATGGGTAAAGGAAGTAAAAAGCTAGACATAAGTGCCTCCAGTGAATAATTCTGAAATGGTGTCAGTGGTTAAGGGCTAAGTAACAGAGAGCAAATGTCCCTGGAGACTAGATTAATAGTGGCACTCGTTACACCATAGTGAACACTTGCTATAACTATTTCTTTGGATAACATGAGAGACAGAATAGGTATCTGTAGGGTGTGTGGGGAGTGATAGTTCAGAGAGATCACCTTAGACACAGCCAGAAAGTTTACAAACAATGGAAAGAAAATAAAACTACCCAAAAATCTTGTCTTTTGAGATAACAGAGGCAACTTCATCTCTCTAGTAGGAAAAAGATACAGGGCGAACGAGATGGCTCAGATGGTAAGAACACTGACTGCTCTTCTGAAGCTCCTGAGTTCAAATCCCTGCAACCACATAGTGATTCACAACCACTCATAATGAGACCTGATGCCCTCTTCTTGTGCATCTGAAGTCAGCTACAGTATACTTATATAGAACAATAAATAAATCTTTGGGCCAGAGCAAGAAGGGACTGAGCAAGCAGAGCTGACCAGAGCAAGCATGGCAGATGGGAACGAGTTCCTAAAAACTCAATTCCCAACAGCCACATGAAGATTCATAACCATTTGTACAGCTACAGTGTACTCACACACATTAAATAAATAAATCTTTAAAAAAAGAAGACAGGAAGGAAGGAAGGAAGGAAGGGAGGGAGGGAGGGAGGGAGGGAGGAAGGAAGGAAGGAAGGAAGGAAGGAAGGAAGGAAGGAAGGAAGGAAGGAAGGAAGGAAGAAATCAACTAAAGTCCTTGTGGCAAAAACCCTAACAGTACTGTCCTAAGGGCAGGCATACCACTGGGTTAGAGTCTGCATTGTGTCTCCCTTGAATACACATCCTGAAATCTAACTTCCAGTGTCTCGAAATACATCTCTACTTGGAAATTCTGCCTCTGTTGATGTTACTAAGTCAAAATGAAGCAGGAATCCAATGTAAAAAATTGACTATTCCCCTTTTCACAATGTAGTTGACATAATCGACTGAGGGCCTGAAGAGAACAAAAGACGGAGGGAAAGGGGGGAGCTTACCCCTTTATTCTCAGCCTCACTGCATAGTCTTGGATACCTGTCATTTGTTCTGGGAATGGGATTTACGTATCTCTTGGTTCTCAGCTCTCCAGATACAGACTTCATTGAAGACTGAAGTTGGACCACCTCATTCCTAAGACTGCTGCTTTCTATGGTAGAGGATGAGGTCCTCTGTCTTGTGTTAGCTGATTCAGATAGATAGATAGATAGATAGATAGATAGATAGATAGATAGATAGATAGAGACAGACACACAGACAAATGGATAATAGGTTGACAAATAGATGATGGATAGATTGTAGATAGATCATAGATTATAGATAAGTAATAGGTATCTATATCCATATAGAGATATGGATATATAGATGATAGATAGAGACTAGATGGATGATAGATGGATAGATAGTAAATAGATTGATCATAGATAGGTAGTAGATTGATTGATGATACATAGATGATAAATAGTAGAAAGATGATAGATAGTAGTTGATGAAGATAGATTGATGATAGATAGATAGATGGTAGATATATAAATCAAGAGATAAGTAGATATTAAATGAGTTGATGGTAGATGCATAGCTGTAGATCTCACATCAATTCTGTCTCTCTAGAGGACACTAAGACCAATACTCATAGAGAAGGCCATGTACAAAACACAGCCAGAACACAACCTTCTGCAAACTACAGAGCAAGGACAGAGAAAATCTCACCCTATAACTCTTCATTTTAGACTTTCATATTTCGGAGCTACAAGAACTCAGTTTTCTCTCACTTGTACCACCCATGTAGGGTCCACTACTATGGCAGTCTTAACAACTAATTTAAAGGGAATTGTCATACCATTACCAAGTGGAAGAATGTGTGCTGAACAAAAGAGTAAATGTTTCCAGGTAGATCAGATATCACAGAGCTAAGAGTTCCGAGGGAGAGAGAGAGAGAGAGAGAGAGAGAGAGAGAGAGAGAGAGAGAGAGAGAGAGAGAGAGAGAAACCGTGTGAAGAAAAGATCTTTGTACAATGACACATCTAGTTGTTTGAATGTAATGGGCAAACAGCTGTGTTTAACAGCTTGGCAGGAAGCAGCTGGATATACAGCCATTTAACTGAAGAGAATTCAGTAAAGATGCAGTTTACAGAGGTGTCTCAGTGTTAAGGTGCTAATTAGGGACAATGAGTCTCTCAGGAGCCCACAGTCAGAGAGCTTCACATTCCAGGACTCAGTTACAAAGGGATGGTACTAAGTGGTAAATCTAGGGTAAATCTGGATCCAGGCAAGAAAGATGCCAAGAAGGAACTAGAAACAGCAAGGCAGCCATTGCAAAGAGTGCTGCAAGGCTGGAGAAGGGAGCTTCCTTCATTCCTATCCGTGTTTTTGTTTGCTTGTTTGTTTGTTTATTCATTTGTTTGTTTTATTATCTCTGATTTCCATTCACCAACCATCAAAATAGAGAGAAAGCCTAAATAAAGTGGATTGTAGAAGTCAGCCCCTGGGGCGTAAGGTGTGTTGGTTACTCTTTGCCTACTTGACACAAAGTAGAGTCACTTGGGAGAGGAACCCTCAATTCAGGAATTGCTTCTATCAGGTTAGCCTATGGAAATGACAGAGGGGAAAGTTCTTGCTTAATAACGAATGTGGGCAGCCTAGCACACTGCAGGTGGTACCATGGCTGGGAAGGTGATCTTGGGTTGTAGAAGAAACCAGAGTCCATCCATGGTTCAATTTCTGCCTCTGGTTACTGCTTGAGGTCTTGCCTTCAAGTCTCTTGATGAGGGATTCTAGCCTGTGAGGGGAATTAAACCATTTCCTCTCCAAATTGCCTTTAGTCATAGTTTTATCATTAAAAAAAAAAAAAAAAAAAAAAAAAAAACTCAAACAAAAACTAGAACACACATAGTAAGGAAAAAAATAGTCTTCATAGACATAAAGTTAGCAAATTTTTAAAAAGTTATGTTGGCAAATAAAGAATAGACTTTGATCAAAGAAATGACCCTGAGGCCCCCATTGCTCCACACATCAAAGGCAGGGAAACTTCTCGTGGCTTCTACCAAAAGAATTTGAGTCTAATCAAGTCTAATACTTCACGTCTCCCAGTGACTATCCCTTTAATCCCACAGGCTCATGCAGTTTTCCTGAATAAGTGGTCACCTGTGACTTCCTGTCTTTCCCCTTCCGAGTGGGTGTTTCTCATCGAACTGTCATGGCTCTTCTGTCTTCTGTGAGCAGAATAGGGAGGTGTGGCTTTGCTTTTATATTTCCTCGTTCTATGGCTTACAAGAAACCACACTGAACTTCCATGGTTGTGACTGGACAGCACTTGAGTGTTTTTTTTTTTTTCCTTTTCTTCAGTGGAACAGTGAGAGAACATGTTGTGTGGGAAGAAAAAAAGAACAAAATGTTTACTAACCAGATAATTGGCAGGGAGCAGACATCAGATATGTGTTCTTGTTCTTTTATTTTCCCATCTGATTGAATTTAGCCAGTAGCATGGCTTGCTTTAACAAATACAATGCAGCCTATATCAGTTTTAGGTGGAAGCTTTAAAAGCAGACTGGAATTTATTGCCCTCTCTCTTGTTCTCCTTCCTTTTTTGGTACATGACCTGTCAGCTCCATCCAATTAGGTCACTGGGAGGTCTACAATACTGAGAAGAAATAGAAGTAGACCATGAACAGGGGGAGAATTCAGTTGGGCTTAGAAGGTTGTACGATCTTCCCCCAGCCCATCTTGACTGCTTAAGCATAGATACTGCATAGCTCCTTTAGCACTAACTGCTAAAGAGGACACTATAACCAGAACCTTCACTATCAAGTCCTCTACGGTCGCTCCTCAGACTCATCTGTGGGAATTGAGAAAAAGAAGCAGTCCAGTCCTTTCCGGTCTCTAGTCCCCCCATGCCCAATCACTTCTCTCTCCTGAGATTCGTTGTATATTAGAACTATATAACTTGGTTTTGTTTGTACAAGAAAGAGCTCACTGTTAGAGATTACCTGCGTCTCAAAAGAGACACACTGCACTTGAGCTTCTGAACAATGCTGGAACTGATCAGACTTGAGGGCTTTTGAGTGTGCGCAGAGTGATCTTACATTATGAGGTAGCCATGGGCCTATAGGTATCAGAGGTGAAATGTTCTGACTTAAAAATAATAGGTTAAAATGTCAAATTAGCAAAGGTAGACGTTTGGCTTGATAGATACAGAGTTAACTAAGAGACTCGGGGAGTTTGACCCATAGGTGGGTTGTATCAGTTCACAGGTTGAAGTTCCCAGCTGCATAAACCTGAGACAGTGAGAAAGTGAGCACACCCTCAATATTGATTCACTCTACTTGTTCAATATGGCCTCAATGAGACCTGCTGCCTCCAGCTCCTCCAGCCATGCCTTCCCTACTGTGGTACCGGGAGTCAAAACCAACCCTTCCTTTGATCAGTTATTTTGTCACCACAAGAAAAATAACTAATCCTGTCACCTAGGACTGGAGTGTGGAGGTTGAAGAGAGGAGTAGAGACTGACAGCTGGCCTGGATGACACCATCACGAGTAAAAGAAGCATGAACTGTGTCCTGAACTGCATAGTTTTCAATACATTTGGATAAACAATGAATTACAGAAAGCTCCCCAACTGACTGATACACAGAAAATGAACTGAAAGAAGACAAGGGTAGAAACAAGTGGACTGCTAAGCAAGGTGCTGCAGTTGCCCAGGACATGGTAATAGAAAAGCAGCAGACTCAGCTCCCCTAAGGGCAAAGTTGCCACATCCTATTGGTAATTGAACTTAAGGATGAAGGGTTAGGAATCACTCTAAGATTATGGGCTTTAGCAACTGAGTGGAGGTTGGTTTTCTTAAACAAAGTAGGGCAAGATGTCAACTAGCATGTGTCGATGACATTTGCATTTAATTATGACTTTAATGTCTTAAGCTAGAACTATGAGTCCTTGGGACTCATATCTAGTAGGAGAAATATTAAGACATTGTGGGATTAAAATTTTCTTTTCTTAAAAACAGACAAACAAGGGCTTAAGAGATGGCTCAGTGGCTAAGAGTACTGACTACTCTTCCAGAGGTCCTGAGTTCAATTACCAGCAACTACATGGTGGCTCATAACAATCTGTAGTGGGATCTGATGCCCTCTTCTGGTGTGTCCAAAAGTAGCAACAATGTACTCACATACATTAAATAAATAAAATAAATAAATAAATAAATCTTTCTTTTAAAAAAGCTTGTATTAAAAAAAAAAAAAACCAGACAAACAAAAATCTGTCTGAGGAGAGGGCATGGTTTAAATGCTGCATAAGGTAGATGACCAAATGCCATATAAAAATCTAGTTATGGTGACACACTGGCAGGGTGTGGGCATGAGACAGAAGGATCCCTGGGGCATGTTTTTATTCTAGTCAGTCAGCAACCTCCAAGGTCAGTGAGAAACTGGCTCTCAAAAAGCAAGGTAGACTGTGTTTGAGAAAAGCACTCTGGGCTGGTGAGATGGCTCAGTGGTTAAGAGCGCCAACTGCTCTTCCGAAGGTCCTGAGTTCGAATCCCAGCAACCACATGGTGGCTCACAACCACCCATAATGAGATCTGCCACCCTCTTCTGGTGTGTCTGAAGTCAGCTACAGTGTACTTACATATAATAAGTAAATAAATAAATCTTTAAAAGAGAGAGAGAGAGAGAGAGAGAGAGAGAGAGAGAGAGAGAGAAAAGCACCCAAAGTCAACCTCTGTCCTCTGCACACACGTGTGTCCATGTGTACACGCATGAAAATCCGCACACACATACACCACACAACAAAATAAGAGGAAGAGGAAGAAGAGAGGGAGGAAAGCTGGTTCTCTTCATTTGACATGGAGAGGTGGGGATTGGCCCTCAGGGTTTTCATAGTTTCCCACCTGATTTGCCCCCCCCCCATTACCAAAATTTTACCCCTCAGTTCAAAAATGAAAAAGGAAGGGGAATCTTAAATTTAGTTAATAGTTCAAACATGGCCATATGAACCTTCTCTTGGTATCCTTGGAACATGTCTTTGATTTCACTAAGTGTTACTTTACTGAAGATAAGAGGAATCGGTTTTCCAGTCAACAAGGCAAAGCTTTTCCTCAAGTTGCTCGGCCACCAAAAGAGTCTTTCTGAATTCTAGGCTGTCTCGAGGAGGCAAGGATAGTTAGATGCTGGAAGACAGTGGGTTTTGCTGCTGTTGTTTGTTTGTTTGTTTGTTTGTTATTTAGCACAACCACATTCAAGCTATCTCAGTCAAGACCTCAGTCCTCATCCTCTCTGGCTCACAAATGCTCCTTTTTCTTGCGGAAGTCTCGCTTTCCTGAATGATTGAGGCTGGGACAACCCCCGCCCTCTCCAGAGAACTATATTATTTACCTCTTGTAGTTCAAAAGAATCACTTAAGAGTTGTGCATATGTACTTTCTGGGGAAGGAAGGGGTGAGGCTCTTCCCTTCCTTTTTAGCCCTTTCAAACCAGTTTATGTCAGAGGCTTTCTCTTTACAGACACCTACTAGCTAAGAAGCCGGACTGAGAGGAAAAGCCACTAGCTTTTGAATGTTAACCCCTTCCTGGAGGACTGAGCCTAATTAAGAACTTGCTTATCTTTCTGAGCTTCCATTCTTCATATAAAGGTCAGGGATGATAAGAGAACCAATTTTACAGGGTCATTAGCAGTAGGTTAAATGAGACAACACATTACATGTTCACCCCAGTGACAAATAGTAAGTTCTCAGGGCACCTTAGGTATTTCTGTTATCAGCATACCTACTATCTCCCTCATCAAACATCACCATCTGAGTTCATACTGAAAAAGTACGCCACGGGTTTGCAACCTTTGTATACTATCAAACTTAGAAAATAAAGTACGTTTCTGAAACGTGTGGGGGTTATGTGCAGGCAATTGAGAATAGACTGGTAAATACATTTCTGTACTTCTGCAGGTCATATAAAAATACGTTCCTCTTTTATAATATGCTAACTATCAAGACTAAAGCCATGATTGCTGAAACAATGAATATCAAGTCACTTAGTATTAAACACTTTATTCCTTCGCTTATGGTTTCTGGGAGCCTGTCCTAACACAGTAATGTCCTGACTGCAGTGAAGAAGTTGGTTGCCCTTTTCACAGTTGGCCCCATGCAATATTGAAAGAGCATTCCTCTGTCGTGCATTCACCATAGCCTCGTTATTTGCAGATTGTTCTTCATAACGGAGGGGGTTTGTTCTGATTCTAAAATTCATGAGCAACTTCAAAAACACAGACGTAGAAGACAAACCATTGAGCCTAGACATTAGAGAACTAGGCACCTCTAACAAAACTGGCGTGTGTCCTATTTTTGGCAGCAGAGAAGTTTAGAATTTGTTGGGTTTCTACAGTGGATCAAGAGGTAATTTATATGAGATTCTTCTTGCGTGTGTACGTATGCATGTGTGTGTGGAGGCTGGAGGTTTACATTATATACCATTCTTCAGTCACTCTGTCACCATATTACTTTAAATTATGTAATTTATTATGCTTGTGCTTGTGCATGCATGAGTACATATAACAACTAGCCACATAGAGGTCAGGGGAAAACATTTGGTTGTTGGTTTTTGCTTTCTGCTCTGTATTCCAAGGACAAACCTCAGGCCATCAGGTTTTTGTGACAAGTTCCATTAGCACGTATACCATCCTGCTTGCCTCTCCATCTGATTTTTTTAAGACAGGGTTTTTCACTGAACCTGGAACTCATTGATTCAGCAATAGAATCCCTGGTGACATCTGAGGAGCCTTCTGTCTCTACCTCCTTAACCTCTGGGTTTATAGATGTATACATGTGGGAGCTGAGGATTAAACTTGGGTCCTCATTCTTGTAGTAAGCTTGGTAGATTAAACCATCTCCCCAGCATGTGTGTGCGCACGTGCACACACGTGAATACATCATATACACCCACCCACACCCACACCCACCCACACACACACACACACACACACACACACACACACACACACGCACACACACACATACTTTCTCTCTCTCTCTTTCTGTTTGGGTTAAAAATAGAAATACAGATAAAAAGTAAAAATAACATCAAGTAGAGACCTACTGTGTAAAAATTGTCACTTCAGATCAGAATCCAGTCCAGTGTGTAAGAAGGCTCTTGATGTGCTTGCTCAGTCTTTTAAATATCCCTCTATTTTATTCATTTTCCCTTTAAAAGACAAAACAAACCAAAAAGGGAAAAAAAAGAGGAAGCAAGTTATATAATCTACACCCTGGATGTCTAATCATTTTTATTTCTTATTGCAGTTTGAATTAGAAAGGAACACTCAGTCCCAGAACATGGTAATTCATCTCCTGTTTCTTTGTCTGCAGCAAGAACTAGGAGATAGTTCAGAGCCATTGCCAGTCAGAAAATACAACAACGCTGCACTCCGATCTCATCTGTTTACTGGCAGATCACAGGCCACTTCCCTCAAATCTCAGACATCCTGTTAGGTCTGAGAGGCTCCATCCAAGGATACCTAGAGAACTTCAGAAAAGAAAGGGCATCTGAAAAGCCCCCTCTTTTTTGTTCTTTGAACAGAGTTGAGTAAAGTTTTTAAAATACTCCCCACCCTTGTTCGTTCCTTAAGGCAGCACCAAGATGTAATTTGAATGGAAGCCAGAAGCAGAGACACACTTAATATGTGAATGCCGGAGGAAGTGGTTTCCTTAGCAATAACAGGCATGTGAAAGTCAAAACTTCCTTTCCTTCCCATGTGATTCCCCCCCCCCCTTTTTTCAAAGCAATTCAGATAGAGGACAATGGAATTGAATTCCAAGCACCCACAGTGTTCATGAATTGCTAAGCAATGATTCACCAAGTACCCAAATTACTCCAGACTACTTGAGCATTTTATTAGTGAAATTGCTTTGTTTTAAAACTTTCCTTCCTCACTTCATACATCAGTTTTCCTCATTCCTGTAGGCCACTTGTCTGCCACTCTGACAAAGCAGAGCTATACCAAGCAATCACAAGTAGGGGTTGATACAGGGTAGAACAGAGCCAACTCTAGTCATAACTCATCTCTCCCTTACAGAAAGTAGAGACACATACAGAAAAAATATCTTTCATAACTGAAACATGCTGTTTACTAGGGATAAACATTATGAATTAAATTAGTGGGGATTCCTTCGATTCCAGTTTAGAAACACTTAAATTTTCATTCATGGTAATTACTGATTTGTCTTGACCCACTCATTCTAAAGGAAAACTGGAAAGGGTTAGGGGTTACGTGGGTCTTACTGTAAGTAGCATGTTCTGCTTGGTCCTTGAAGTTAAATGGTAGTGTCCTATTCAAAAATACAGCAGAAGACCATGGCTTAAGTCTCTCTTGTTCCTTCAATTAAGTTGCAGTGTTCTTAAGGAACACACATGACTGTTTTATGAAATTTCTCTTTGTAGTTGGCAAACTGTGAATCAAAAAGTCACTAACACCATTCAACTCAACTTCTTAGCAATTCTTTTTCAATTTTACCCTTTTTTAAAGGTTACTTGTATGTTGGAAATGCTGCATACATGTGAATGCAGGTGCCTGCTGAGGCCTGGGTCATTGAGGCCTGGAGCTTGAGTTAGGGTAGTTGTAAACTGCCCTACTGTATAAGTATACTAGTCTACAGAAGTAATACGCATTTTTAACTTCAGCCCCATCATTGAAATGCTATGAGATGCTTGCAGTCTAAGCTGCCAGACAGCCCCAGGCCCTTCATAGGTTTGCTTTATGGTCCTGTTGTCTGTGCCTTTGTATTATAATAGTGTTTTTAATATTGGGATCTTTATAAGTATTCATAAAGGGTGTGAAGGGAAAGGCTAGCATAGTACCATCTTAATAAACTGTCTTCTGACAAATTATAATCAACATATAATGCCTGTTCTAGTTTAATGGTTCTTTCTGAACTCAGAAATGCTCCAACATACAGCCTTAGTTTTCAAGTGGATCCCAACCATTTTTTCCCATTAGGAACTAAGGAGAAAACCCTTATTAAAAGTTATTAGGACCTCCAGGGAGTACAGCCTCTGATCACTTTCTTCAGGGCTAGTGAGATTGTTCTACAAAGATATTTTGAACTGTTCAAACATTCGGGGTAATTTTCTATACCCTAAGACAAAGGCTGCAAAGATAGAAAGTTTGCAATGTTCTCATTTGCCCAGCACACTCTGCACTCAAGCAGAGAGAGGCTGGACTCTAGGAGGTTGTTCTCCACAGGCACACGTGTCCCACCACGAGCAGGCACTGTGTACCCTACATGAAAACTGGATGCTATTTTCGTGCCATGAGCATTCTGTCCTCTTCAAGCCAAAGCTGGTCCTAGGAAGTGGCCTATACTGCCCGGTTGGCTGGTTTTGTTGCAGAAAAAGTCCCTGAGAAAAACACTTGATTTTCTTGGTGAGGCAGTGGAAAGCATTTCAGAGTGACAAGCAATTGCTTACCAGAATATTTTTAGCAGAAAATTTATTTTTGGTTGACTCAGCTGGTCAGACAATTGTGACTCGGAGAGTTGAGAATGACCTTGGCTAAGTCACTTCATAACTCCAGACATTGGAATATTGAATGAAATCATACGCCATCAAGTTCTATACTTGGTTCTGTGGCCCTCTAGAGCTCATTGATGCTTTCAGAGGAGTGCAGGGTGTTGATGAAGAGCAGGCAGGTAGGACTCTGAAGCTTCACTTCTTCTTTTTTTATTATTAGATATTTTCTTTATTTACATTTCAAATGTTATCCCCTTTCCTAGTTTCCCCTCCGAAAACCCCCTATCCCCTCCCCTCTTCTCCTGCTCTCCAACCCACCCACTCCCATTCCTGGTCCTGGCATTCCCCTATACTGGGGCATAGAGCCTTCACAGGACCAAGGGCCTCTCCTCCCATTGATGACCAACTAGGCCATCCTCTGCTACATATATAGCTAGAGCCACAAGTTCCACCATGTGTTTTCTTTGATTGGTGGTATAGTTCCAATTAGCTCTGGGGGTACTGGATAGTTCATATTGATGTTTCTCCTATGGGGCTTCAGTCCCCTTCAGCTCCCTGGGTATTTCTCTGGCTCTTCCATTGGGGACCCTGTGCTCTGTCCAATGGATGACTGTGAGCATACACTTCTGTATTTGTCAGGCACTGGCAGAGCCTCTCAGGAGACAGCTATATCAGGTTCCTGTCAGCAGGCTCTTGTTGGCATCTGCCTAGTGACTGGGTTTGGTGGTTGTTTATGGGGTGGATCCCCAAGTGGGGCAGTCTCTGGATGGTCATTCCTTCAGGCTCTGCTCTGAACTTTATTTCTGCAACTTCTTCCATGGGCATTTTGTTCCCCATTCTAAGAAGGAATGAAGTATCAAGGGACTCCACATAAAACCAGAGACACTGAAATTAATAGAGGAGAAAATGGGGGGAAAGCCTTGAAGATATGGGCACAGGGAAAATATTCCTGAACAGAACAACAATGGCTTGTGCTGTAAGATCAAGAATTGACAAATGGGACCTCATAAAATTGCAAAGCTTCTGTAAGTCAAAAGACACTGTCAATATGACAAAAGGGCCAACAACAGATTGGGAAAGGATCTTTACCAATCCTAAATCTGATAGGGGACTAATATCCAACATATACAAAGAACTCAAGAAGCTAGACTCCAGAAAATCAAATAACCCCATTAAAAAATGGGGCTCAGAGCTAAACAAAGAATTCTCACCTGAGGAATACCAAAAGGCAGAGAAGCACCTGAAAAAATGCTCAAAATCCTTAATCATCAGAGTAATGCAAATCAAAGCAACCCTGAGATTCCACCACACACTAGTCAGAATGGCTAAGATAAGAAATTCAGGTGTCAGCAGATGCTGGCGAGGATGTGGAGAAAGAGGAACACTCCTCCATTGCTGGTGGAATTGCAAGCTTGTACAACCACTCTGGAAGTCAGTCTGGTGGTTCCTCAGAAAATTGGACATAGTACTACCAGCAGATTCAGCAATACCTCTCCTGGGCATATATCCAGAAGATGTTCCAACTGGTAAGAAAGAAACATGCTCCACTATGTTCATAGCATCTTTATTTATAATAGCCAGAAGCTGGAAAGAACCCAGATGCCCCTCAACAGAAGCTTCACTTCTATATACTTGTCTCTACCAATTTAAGTGTCCTCTGGCAGAAAACAGGTGGGGGTTTAAAAACCACCCTTGAAATTCTAAAGTTACACATGGGAAGACTTATAGATTGCAATTCCCATAAGAAATGGTGAGAAATGTAAGACAGCAAAGATGCAAACAACGAACTATTTCACAGTCAAAGGCTGTTGTTCTCATCTTAGACACTTTTCAGTGTTTATTTATTTTTCCAAGAGAGTATTGAGAAAGGTTGAAGACAACTTTGCTTCCATGGGTTCAGGGAGACAGCAACAGCCACAGCAGCAGCAGCAGCAACAACAACAACAACAAACAACAAAACAACCGGGCACCAGAAGTGACTAGCATCTGTCAATCCGTTGAGATCTCACTCTAGTGCAGAGGAGGGACCTTTCACAGTAGCCATTCTGGAAGGAGCTTTTCCCTGCTGTCTAGTTTACTGATGCTTTTTGACCTTTGAAAACATCTTAGCCATGGCAGAGTTTCTGTGTACCTCATTAGAAAAACTCAGCAAGAATAAGAACTGCTGAGGGGTAGAGGCAATTTTCTCCCTAGTTTTCTCCCTAGTTGCATAGTGCTCCTATTTGTGACAGCGCTAGACACTCTCTCTGTTTAGTGGGGTTTTTGTTTTGTTTTGTTTTGTTTTAAAGATTGTTTGATACCTGTTCCCCATTATCCAGAGTTTTCAGAACAGCTGGAAGTAAACCAACCAAGCTTTCTGGCACGGCTTTACCCCTGTTAAAAAAGGCTATTGTTCAACTGTTCAAATAGGGATGCTTTGATTGTTAGCACGTTCTGCAAGCTGTGATTACAGTAATTACAGACCTGTGAAGGTCAAATTGACAAAACTGAATATAAACTGGGACTTAATATAAGTGTGACAACCCACTGTATGAGTTCTTTCTGTGCTCTTTGCCCCCTCCCCATGTTGTTGTAAGGGTGGCCAAGTGGCAGATCTGTAATAGGGAATAAAACGAAAGTTATCATTTCACAACTTGGCTTTTAATACTTTGAATCGCTATTCAAGAAACTGAAGGGTATGCTGCCTTGCCCTCTCTGAGCCATGTAGAGTATGTCTCTTTTAACTTCTTTCTTAGTCATGCCCGTGACTTTATAAAATATATCTTTCTTAAAATTTGTTTGGAGGAATTTTTTCTCTGTTACTTTTTCTCTTCTAAGTGTGTGACACTGAGTTAAAAATTGATAGACTTTTTTTTTGTCTGTACCTACATCATTTTGTATAATATCTAGCTTTCAAATAAAAAAATCCACATGAGTGTGTGAAAATAAACAAACAACCTTCTTATTATTGTCAAAGGTCAGGATATGTTTGGTATTCAGATGCACTAATATACACGCTGATCTGTCCTTTTCTTTTTCCTTAATGATGGCTTTAGATAATTGTTCAATTAGCCATTGAGTAAAAGACAGAATTGTAATATTGTATGCTATATGAATAAGTGGACAAAGGTAGTAGATAAAAAAATAAATTTGTTTTACCTAGTCCATAAAATTGTGCCATGCCAAGAGCAATCTTAGGGCCAGGGAAAGAGCTGTGTCTGAATGAAGCCTCAATAGTACAGACAGATGGAAATTAATCAGTTCTCAAAGTCCAGATGTTTCATCTGCTGGGAGCCAGCTGTGTGGATTTTGGCTGTGTGGAGTTGTCATGCTTTGTCCAGATGTGTCCATTCTGTTGGACATAGTCATAATCTCACATATGAGGTTCCATGACAGTATACTATGATGTCTATGCTCTCTAAGTGTCTTCTTACTTGCAGCAAGAATAAGCACGAGGAAGCTCACAATCTTTCCTGTGTTTTAGTAGAAATGACATTGATGAAGGGTAAATTTTAAAGGGAAAATGATGACTCATATAAATTGATGAGTCACATCTAATTTTACTCATTCATTCATGGGGAAAAGAGTAGAACATTGCAACCGTCTGGAAGAAGAATTCTAAGAAGCATACGTGCACACAGAGTAAAGAATGAGCCCCCTAGTTGATTCTCCAATACAAAGTGGTCAACTCTGGAATCATACACTCCAAAACAATAAAACTAGACTCAACAGGTTTTACATATTTTGTGCATATCTTTACGTATGTAACAATAATAATCCAAGAGAGGAAATAGGGGGCATGGGAGGGTTAAAGGAGGAAAGAAAGGGTGGAAGTGATTAGTTACATTTTAATTGAAAGTGTAAAAAGAATAAATACAAGATGTGTCTATGCATAGAAAAATAGTCAATAGTCTTTTGACAAGCACAGCTCTTATGTCTGTGAAGTGATTTCCATTATTATCAGTTTCTGGTAACTTTTGGCGTTTTAAAAGAACCCAAAGACAATGAAGAAACATAACCAGCACCCAGGGGAGCACAGCAAGTAGGACACTCTCTAATCATGTTTTATTCCTACTGCAAAGTCTGGCACAACTTTCCAAAATGACTTTGTTTGATAAACTAAAATTGACGGCTGAAGAGATGGTTCAGCAACTAAGTAAGCACACTTTCCACCCTTCCAGAAGATGCAATCTAGTTCCTAGCATCCATATTTGATGGCAGCTCCAGGGAAACTGACACCTTCTTCTCTGTGGGCACCTGCACACATATGGCAGATGCACATGCACTCACACACAGAGACAAACAGACGCATGTTCTAAGACCCATATATCAAAAACAGAAGACAACCTTTGAGCATGGAGTCTTCCCTTTACAAGGATTTGCTGGTCACCAGGCTTGCTCCACAAGCACTTTTATTAGCAGAGTCATCTCACTGGCCCCTCCTCAGCTGCTTGTCATAATTTTCTGCTGTAGTTGCAACTAAACATAAATGCCTTCCTACCTAAACTAAAACTTCACTGCCAAAAAAAAAAAAAAAAAAAAAAAAAAAATGGGCCATCAAAAACCTCAGTGCATAGGCTGAAGAGATGACCCAATGGATAAAGTCTTTGCTATACATACTTAAGGACCTGAGTCCAGATCCCAACATCTATATTAAAAGCAGATGTAGAGGTAAATGCATGTAACCCCAACTCTAGTTTGGGAGAAGTAGGTGGAGGCTGGAGAATACTGGAGCTTACCTGGCCAACTATCGTAGTGAATCAGAGAGCTTTGAATCAGAGATATTCAGTGAGAGAATAACTCACCTACCCCTCCCCAAAATAAAAGGAGAGAGAGAGAGAGAGAGAGAGAGAGAGAGAGAGAGAGAGAGAGAGAGAGAGAAGGAAAGAAGAGAAAAGAAAACATAATGTACAGAGCAATTGAAAAAGCAGTCAACATCACATCAAACAACGGATTCTACAAGTCAAGCACAAGAGCAGACCCACCCATATCTACATCTTCACATACTAGGTCCTCCCTTAGTACAAAAAAAAACCCTCACTTTGTATATAGTTAAGCTTTATAACAACATTCATTTCTTTGCTGATCAAAGCTGGGCCACTCCGAGATGAACATCATGGTCAGAGTAAAGAAAAAAAGTGACAGTTATGTCTCATGGAGGGATACCGTCTTCCTCAGCCCAGGCCCATACAATCTCCCGTGACCATAAGAAAGGAATGCTTAAATTTTACATTGATATATTCAATTAGAATTTCTCTATCGTATATCTTGTTTATGTTATGGAAACATATTTCAATCTGTATAGCATTTATAAATGTATAATGGAGTTAATTTAACTTTTTTCTTTATACACTTGTGTAAGAACTTTATAAGTCACATTAAACAATACGCTGTATAAAATCTGAGATCAGAAACTTGATTATTGTTTACGCCATTTGACAACAATTTGGCTGTGTTTTTCTTGAGCATATATAGATTTATCACTCACATAATTAGCATATTTTCTATTTTCCCCATCTTCATTAAAGATTTGATGTTCATACAATTAACATGTAGAAATACTGGACATGTGTCTACACTACAGTGAATGTTTGAATATGGAAGATGAGCATATTGTTATGTGCCTGCAATTCCAGTGCTGGGGTGGGGGTGGGCTCAGATAGGATATCATGAGTTTTGGACAGTCTGAGCTACATACTGAGACCTTTTCTCAAGAGAGAGAGGAGTATGGGAGAAGAAGAGAAGGATATGAAGAAAGACAGTAGAGGGAGGAGGAAGTAGAGGAGGAGGAAGAAGATGGAGGTGGAAGGAGAGGAGGGAGGGAGGAAGGAAAAGTAAAAAAAGGCAAAAAAACAAAAACAAAAACAAAACCTTCTTGGTTTTATTGAGTCACCATCTCCAAGTTTTTGTGTGTTTTGAAAATACTGAGTTAAAGTGGAAACTTCCCAGTAACTGAAGGCTTAAGTTCATCAAGAAAGGAATTATGCAGATGGTGTGTCTCAGCACCCATCCTGATACCTGTGAAAACTCACTACCAAGTCACACCTGATGCCTGTAACTTTCTCTGCCTGGATGTTATTGGGATTCGAGTGAAACAGGACCCAAGTAGTAAAGAATTCTTTTCTTCCCTCCTCCCCTCCCTTCTCCCAGCATTCACTGTAACTTACATTTTTATTGCTGATACTGTGTACCTGCTTTCATCATCTACTTCTCTGGAACAGTCAATCTAGAACTTGATAGTACATCTAGAACTCGAGAAATGTTGCTGGTTGTTCAACCTTACATTCACCAAATACAGCACACTACCATGTGAGCACACTGTAATAATTAGTGTTGTCAACAGGACAAGATCAGACCTGGGAGGGATCATCCTATGTTGAGATGGGGAGGAACACCCTGAGAGTGGACAGCACCATTTCTTGGGCTTGAACCCTGTCTCAGTTAGGGTTTTACTGCTGTGAACAGACCCCATGACCAAGGCAACTCTTACAACATTTAATTAAGGCTGGTTTACAGGTTCAGAGGTTCAGTACATCATCATCAAGGCAGGAGCATGGCAGCATTTCAGGCAGGTATGGTGTAGGAGGAGCTGAGAATTCTATATCTTCATCTGAAGGCTGCTAGCAGAATACTGACTTCAAGGCTGCTAGGATGAGGGTTTTTAAGTCCATGCCTACAGTGACACACCTACTCCAATAAGGCCATACCTCCGAATAGTGCCACTTCCTGGGCCAAGCAGAGCCAAACCATGACAGGCCCTAAGTGTATAAAAAGAGAAAGCCAGCTGAACTCACACACTTGGCTCCTCCCCTCGGTGACTGCAGATGCAACATGATCACCTGTCTCATGCTCTTGAGGCTACAACTTGTCTGACACAGAAGACCATTCCTTCAAAATAGGAGTCAAAACAAACTGTTTGTCTCTTAAGTTTTTCTTGTCCAGTATTTTTGTCAGAGCAAGAGGGAAAGTAACTAAGACAGATGCCTAGTCTAGTGCCATGGTTCAAAACAGGTAATTCTCTTTGTAAAGACAGCATTATCGTGTAACAAAGTCATCTCTAGTTTAACAGACTGGTATATAAAAAGAAATGGGATCAAAAGCCTTTTGTTAATTTGTCTGTGAGAGGGTATGTGTGCACTTGTGTGTTTGTGTGCAGAGGCCGGAGGAACCTCTCAGTGTCACCTCAGGAACACTACCCACTTCCTTTAAGACAGGGTCTCACAGTGGCTTGAAACTCACAATCTAGTCTAAACTGGCTGACAAGTGAGCCCCAAGAATGTTCCTGTCTGTATCCCCAGAACTAAGGCTGCAAATGTATGCCATCAAGCTAGGCATTTTCACGTAGGCTCTGGACTTCAGATCTTCATCCTTACAGGGGGACATTTATTGGTTGAGGCAATGTCCTACGTAGCATACAGTGTCAATTAATGCTCTGTCTCAGCATCTTCGTGTTGCAGAACATTTATTGAGCAGAGGTTGTATTTCAGTATTTGTTTAACTAATGCTCTTGAGAATGTCCTGAATGGTAAAACATCAATACACCATATTTGTGAATGGGATCTATGCACACTACTGTTTATTTGTTTGTTCTTTTGTCTTTAAGTGATCTTTTTTCTCGAGAGTGGGTCAGACATCTGAGATTATTAACACTCAATTATGCTTTTTCCTTTCTCCTATGATCCCAGGTAAGGGTGTTTAGGACTCTGTTCTTGGAAGAAAGATTCTGAGCAAGGAGCCTCAAACAGGAATGTACCCTGTACTATGGCAGCTGCAGGGAAGACGCTGTAGAGATGATGATGGTGAACGTTTGAAGTGTGCGTCCAGTAAATACCGCAAATCCCCTTTCATATCCTGTGATTCTGATTAGTTTGTTACACAAGATGGCTTTGTGTGGGGGATTTAGAGAAATCATAGCAGCAAGCCTGGAAAAAAATTAGTGGGCTGGTTAGTGGGTACCCTGCTAGAGTAACAGGCATGTGCCACCACACCCAGCTCAGCCAGCCCACTTTTTATGCCTTTAGACAATGTCTCTGTTCCAGACTGGCCTAGAATTTGCAGTAGTAGTTACTCAGCCTCCAAAGCAGCTGGATTGGCAGGGCCACTCTTATAGGCCTAGCTCAGAGTTGTCTTTCTGTGAAGGACCGACCCTAAGTGCTGCCCCTCTGTCCCCACTTGTATTGCAGGTCTCCTGGGGACCATCCACCATTTTTTTCCACTGCCTTTAGTGTCCAGACAGGAGCTGTAGCCAATGGCCAGAGATATCAGTGAATGTGAATATATATACAAATAGCCCTGGATGCCTAACGAGCAGCAGAGCTGCCTCTGAATTTCTGGTATTCATGAGGAGGCTTAAATATGGTCCTTTCTTCTTGGTCCTACTGTTAATTCCAAGAGTCATTGCCATGCCCTTATCATGGGGTGACCAGTGAGCAATTAAAGGACTGTGCTTATTGACTGCTGGATCCAGTGTTCTGCCAGTGATGGGGAGTATCCTGAGTATCCATCCACTCTGTTCTGGGAGATCCCCAAGTCAGGCTGCCAATGATTACCCAGACAGACATCTCTCCATTCCTTGAGTGGGCTCAGTACTAGAGACTTATGGTAAGTGTGCTAGTCCGTGGGTAAAGTGCCTCAGTGTGTGTTTTCTTAGTTAGGCTTTCTATTGCTTTGAAGAGACACCATCACCAAGGTAATTCTTACAACATTTAATTGGGACTGGCTTTCTAGTTCTGAGGTTCAGTCCATTACCATCAGGACAGGAACCATGACAGTGCCCAGGCAGGCATGGCACAGGACAAGCTGAGAATTCTACATCTTATTCCAAAGGCAAACAGGAGAAGACCGGCATCCTCAAGCAGCTAGGAGGAAGCTCTCAAATCCCACCCCAACAGTGAGTGACACACTTCTTCCAACAAGGCCACACCTACTCCAATAAGGCCACACCTCGAATAGTGTCATTCCCTGGGCTAAGCATGTTCAAATCACCACATTTGTCTCTCCCTGGGCTGTGGGTCCTAACGACATATGCCCAGTGGAGGCAGGAAAACCTTCCAACTGCACCGATGCTTATCAGGAAAGCTAGGAGATTGTGATGGTTTGAATTATAATGGCCCCCATAGGCTCATATAATTGAATACTTGGTCTACAGTTGGTGGAACTACTTGGGAAGGATTAAGAGTCTGTGGTCTTGGAGGAAGTGTCACTGAATGTGGATTTTTGAGGTTTCAGAAGCCCGTAGCATTTCCGGTTAGTGTTCTCTGCACAGCAGTGGCAATGTAACACAGACAGAGATAGTGAAGGAACAGCCCAGACTTCCTGACTTCCTACAGGCAGGCTAGTTAGGAGCTCGGCTGATGGTTAATTGACTATTGCAACAAAGAGGAGCCTTAAAGATCAAGGAGAGGAGAGCCACAGAGTGACAGCAATACCTTTTGCAAGATGTGGGGCTGGCCTAGAAGATCTCCTATGCTTGCAGGTGCCTCAGGAAAATCAGAGATCTAGTCAAAAAAACAAAAACAAAAAGTAAAAGAAAAGAAAAAGAAAGAAGGGTGGCCTGGAGACAGAGAAGGAGGGACACAGGACAGAAACACTGACATTCACCCAACCGTTGAAAATGGGTAGAGAGGTTAGTAGGGCCACAAGGGGAATAGGGTGAGCTAACAGGCCCCTAGTCTCATTGGTTTATGTGAATTCCTTAACCTAAGGGACTTCCTAGGAATATCACACACACACACACACACACACACACACACACACACACACACACACACACACACACACACACGAAGACTTTTTGTAAAGGTGGATCTGTGCCTCCTGGTAAGAATTCTACCATTTCGGTCAGTCTGCCGCTCCCGTCCCCGCCCCCATTGCCCTTTCTTTGCTCTGCTCATTTATGAGATATCCTGCCCCACCCTCCTCCCACTGTCTCCGTGTGCCGGGCAGCACTCAGCACTCACTCATCTTCTTGGAATCCTGTGGGTGGCAGGGTTTCTCCTCCATTTGTATGCTCAGCTGTGGAGAAAGGGAAGGACAAACTCTTGACATTTCTTGCAAACCTTTTGATGAAAGGAGTGATCCTCACAGTCCTTAAAACAGGTGGCAGGGAAGATGTGGAAGACACCTTTTACAGCATCAGTTTCTTTCTCAAGCCACCTCACAATGCTGGCGTGTGCCCAGCAGCTCAATTTGTAGAGAATTCGATTTGACTGAAATCCCGGATGGGATGTGCAATGAATGGCTCATTGGATACATGCCCATTTTTCCCCCTCCACTAAGCCCCGGGTCTGCTTCTCTTGTACCCTAGACATCAGACATCTTTACTACTTCTTTCATTAGATTCCTTTGAAGTTGTAGGGTTTTTTTTTTTTTTCTTCTGTCTTTGAGGAATTCCTTCGGCCCCGGGATTTCAGGAGTGTGAGTGCTTTAAACTTTTCCCTCTTCTTTTGAGTTAATACTGAACTCCACCTTTTTTCTTTCCATTTCTGGAGACCGACTACTGAGTTGTTTTATATTACATTTTCATTTCAGAACTGTTTGAAAATGGAGCTCATGCCAGGCAAGTGAATATTTTGCCTCGTCTTGGCTGATTTAATCAGCATGGATACCATTATTCATTCAATTGCATGAATAATTTATCTCTCTGTTGTAAAAGTTTAATAAAAGTTTTCTTGTCTTTATCAAATTCCATGTTGCTCTCTGTTCATTCCATAGCAGCAACATAATCAGAATATAGAGCAGGCTCCATCAGAAATGATGAGTGACACAGGTTTCATTAGGCATCTTGTTGGGTATATCTTATTCTCCTTTTCCTTATGATTGAACACAATTTGAGACAAATGGATAAGACATAATTATCCATAGACTAAGCATGACCAGCATTAACTAAGCCATGTCATTTAAAGCTTTGAAATTTTTGTGTTTACATTGTAACATAGATTCTTATTTGGCTTTGTGCAATGGAACATGTGATTCTTGTCCTTGAATATTCATGGGTAGCTGTCTTACTCTTCTGTCAACTGTGTGATTATAAATTAGCTACATTCCTAGCCCAGGATGATTATTTCTGATATAAGTAAAGTCACTTCAAACAAATAGTATTTCCTTACATGGAAACTTCCTGTTAAGTTTTCAGATTAGGCACTTTTAATCAGTGAAGTCAGTCTGTAAATTTAAAGTATAATATTAATATTTCTATGTCTCCTTCCATGCTAGGGTGGCACGCTTTCTAAATAAGAGACAACCATCACCCACAACTGACTTGTGATACATTCATACTATGATCACACTGCGAATGCTGAAATTGCGAACATGCAGCTTTTCTCAGGAAGTCAAGTGCTTAGCTCCTGACAACTGGAAATGTATTTAAAATGGCCATGGAAGATGCATATAAATAAAGTATGAAGGTACCTATGATATAAGCAGGGAGGAAAAAGCACTAGTCACATTCCAGAAACAACTCATTAGTGATGCAAGCTTATAATGTCTCATTTTAAAGAGTGCAGCTAAATGAGCATTAGAAGTCATAAGTTGAAAGATTTAGGGAAACAAAATAATGTATATAACATGTAATGTACCGCCACCCAGAAGATGTATAAGAGTCGCTTACCATGAAACATGTTTCCCCCCAAAAAATGATGAGTGTCTATTTTATAAGAGCAAATTAATCCCTAACTATAAATAGCTTTTTTCAGATCATATCAAATTGTTATCAGACGAGCTCATACCATGTCAAATTCTGCTACAAATTAGCCACTGTGAGTTTTCCAAATTATAGACCTACTTATATACATGAATAAATACATATGCATTCAAGTTATGGTCTTAGTACCATGCCTGGCACTACATTGTGCCTACAAACAAATACAATTAGTAATGTTTATACAGTGTTTGGCAAAGAAATCAGAAGGAGGAGGAACAAGAGAAGGAGGAAAGGTTAGATGAAGAATTTATCTAGAGGAGACTAGAAGAGGCTGTAGATAAGTTCCTTCCTTCCATCTTACAAGAAATATATTTTCATGAGTGAACATATAAAATACAATCATTTTTCAAATATTGGTACTTCTGTGCTGACTGGCAGCTAAACAAGGGACAGTTCAAAACCCTCAAAATCCCTTACTGTAAAAGCAAATTTTAACTTGATTCATACCACGATGATTTTAAGATATTAGTTGCTTACAACTGGTTTATTTTCTGAGTATGCTATGATAATTTGTTGTTGTTTGTTGTTCGTGTGTCTTCCTTTCTCTAAGATACAGACTCGTGGTTCTGCTGTTGCCACGGTCTTAGCCAATCCTATAATATAGGGAAGAAGAGGGCAGGAGAACCATGCAATGACTTTCAAAGCTTCTACCCAGAACTGGGAGATGTCACTGTTACTTTTCACTGATCTATGCTATCCCATGATGAAGCATGATCTCCCACATGAATAGCTAGAAGTGGTGCTCAAGGAAAAGACAGTACTAATTCACTCCCCCACACCTCTTGTCTTAGTCAGGGTTTCTATTCCTACACAAATATCATGACCAAGAAGCAAGTTGGGGAGGAAAGGGTTTATTCAGCTTATACTTCCACATTGCTGTTCATCATCAAAGGAATTCAGGACTGGAAATCAAGCAGGCCAGTAAGCAGGAGCTGATGCAGAGGCCATGGAGGGATGTTACTTACTGTCTTGCTTCCCCTGGTTTGCTTATCTTGCTTTCTTATAGAACCCAATACTACCATCCCAGGGATGGCACTACCCACAATGGGCCCTCCCACTCTTGATCACTAATTGAGAAAACACCGTACAGTCAATCTCATGGAGGCATTTCCTCAAGGGAGGCTCTTTTCTCTGTGATAACTCCAGCTTGTGTCAAGTTGACACACAAAAGCAGCCAGTTCACCTTGGTTTGTCATTCTGTAGTAGCATTTACTTACCAAGTGCCTTGTCTCCTCTGAGCCTAGAGCCTCCACATTGAAAGAGTGATAAATCAACTAGTGAGAAGACTGAGTCTGCCCAATGAAGAATGTTTCATATTGAGAATCCTGTCATGATGGACATTGGCATGATAAATGAAGTCTTATGAGGGCACAGTTTCTTATTGACCCTAACACAGACACAGTCCACAGAGATATGGAGCAGAACAGGTAGGCAGCAAGAGATTGTAGCCTGTTGAGGGAAGCATTCTAATACACATTAAATATACAGCAAGTAAACACTGGTTTATAGCAGTACACATGTGCACACAAACACACACACACACACTACTTCATCTGGCTGCCAGACAGTAGTACACAAAAGCTAAGAACAAAGTGACAAAGGGTCAGTTGACTCTGTTAGGTGTAAGGAAGCTCATAATGTCAGAATCAGATTTGAAGACCCTTAAGAGAGCCCAGGAACCAGACAAGGTGATCTGTGACTAGCATTCTATCCCTACAGAAGCTGAGACTGGAAGCTGGCAAGATGTATGTCAGCTTGGGCTTCATCAGAAATCCTTTTCTTAACAAGCTACCCAAGCAAAAGACCTTGGTAGGAAATTGAAAATCTGGGATAGCATCAAACTTGCAAATCTGGGATTGCAGCATGGACATAGGACCTGGAAACACCTCCAAAATTATACCAGAGCTCAGATGAACAAGTCTCAATCGCTCTCATAAAACACTGGAAAGCTGTAACAAATGACTTAATCTAACAAAAGCTTCAACAAATCTCAGACTAAGCTTCATTTTAAATAAGATTACTTCAACTTGATTAAGCATAGCCTATTATAAGCATGGGCACACTTTTCTTTTGAACAAGTGATTATTCATATTTCTATGCACCATTTCTAACACACAATTCAGAATTGTGAGGAATGAAATCACACATAATGATGGCAATAAATACTCTGTAGACATAGATACAAACTTAGCCAAAATGTTAGAACTCTTGTGGGTATAAACATCAATATTTAGAAGGCAGTTTGATAGCATATCCACATAGCCAAAAATAGTTGTTAGTTCTTCCTGAGGCTTATGACCTACCTTGCTATGGACTCTTAAGCAAGCTTACAGTACTATGCATGAATTCCTTTCTATGGAGTAGGTGAAAATTTTAATCAGGAAGTGGAGTGGTTACCGTCATAGTAACTGTGCCACTATTATGCTAGTGGGTACATCTTGCATGGCATGTTGGTATTTTAGCTCACTGCTACTCCCTCAATAGCTTACGTTCCTCATCCTACTACTATGGAAGTTCCCCAGCAGGTAAGAAGATGCCAGTTCAGTTCAAGCTTAATTTCCCAATGTCTTGCAACCAATAAGCATGGCGTGATAGGTTTTTATTAAATACTTCTTGTGGGGATAAAAACAAGGCATGTATCCTTTAGCGGGCATGTGGGGACTCCCACTGAATGAAGTAATCCACTGGATTTTCATATAGTAACCTATGGCTTCTGGGAACAGCATTATCTAACCACCCAGGGCACCTCTATAGGCTCAGGGGATATCATGGAAGAGACAGAATAAATATTTTAAGAGCCAGAAGATAGGAAGAAGTGCTATGAGATGCTGTTTTTTGGATATAGTGCAGCACTGTACTCATGAATACACAACAACTGAAGTTACCTGATCAAGATCAAACCAACTAACACTCCAGCATGAATGTCAAGGACCTTGAGATGCCAAATCTGTCCCTGAAAGTGTTATTAGCACTTGATGATTGCTAGGATTTCTTCATTGGTGTACCACTGTTAAGCTGCCCAGTTATGTTGCCTATGCAAATAATACCCCATCCCCACTCAGACAAGCAATCCTAACTAAACTTGGTGAATCACAAAATAAGAGATGAGAAGGGGGTAGGAGAGGTGTTGGAAAGAAGAGAGTCAATAGAATGGGAAGCAGTGAGCGAGGTTAATGGAGGAGTAGAAGCAAGCAAAGTGTTACATATATAAAATCACCAAAGAGTAAAACTATTAATAAAACCATATGGGAAAATTAACATGCAGAGATGGATGAGAAATGTCATTTCAATAGAGCACTAGAAACATAGAAACAGTCCGCCACCAATAACAAACCCTCAAAAATGTGATAGTAAGACCTTATTCAAAACACCACATGCTTGAATCCTAGCACATGGGGAAATCAAACTGTACCAACATGGAAACTTCATCTCTACTGGCTACCCTTCATATGTTAGAAGGTGCTGTGCATGCTACCAGAGGAAAGAAATAATCATCAATGTCACCAAGCTGTGACCACTGGGAGTTACAATGATGACTAGTCTGAGAAGATATGCCCACTGGTACCACCACGGCATGGACATCATGTGAGTAATTACTCACTTCCTGATTGGATCAAAGGCCTACTCTATGGGGTGGGACCCACACTGTTAATGGGGCCAATAACTTGTAGCTAAATAGGTTATAGGCCTTAGAGAGAACCCAATACTATTATTCAGCTAAATGGACATAGTATTAATTGTATAATGTTGTAATAATAGTATATGATTGTATTAAAAATGAACTCCTGTGGTGCACGCCTTTAATCCCAGCACTCAGGGGCAGAGGCAGGCAGATTTCTGAGTTCGAGGTCAGCCTATTCTACAAAGTGAGTTCCAGGACAGCCAGGGCTATACAGAGAAACCCTGTCTCGGAAGAAACAAAACAAACAAACTCCTGCTTGGCAGTGGTAGCACACACCTTTAATCCCAGCACTTGAGAGGCAGAGGCAGGGGGATTTCTGAGTTCGAGACCAGACTGATCTGCAGAGTGAGTTCTAGGACAGCCAAGGGCTACACAGAGAAACCCTGTCTCAGAACACCAAAAAAAAAAAAAAAAAAAAAAAAAAAAAAAAAAAAAAAAACCAAAACAAAACAAAACAAAACAAAACAAAACAAAACAAAACAAAACAAAACAAAACAAAACAAAACAAAAAAACTCCTTCAGAGAAAATTCTTTTCGAAGTAGACAGAAGTTAACACAGAGTCCTTCAAATGGTCAGCTCGCGAAGAGTAAGAAACCATGGGGTACTCTCCCAGGGAGATGTGCAGCTGCTCTTCATGTGAATTCCCAAACAATTGAAGGAGAGGCGTCTCTGACTCTGTTGCCTGCCATTGGATCCCCCTCCCCTAACTGGACTGCCAGGTTTCAATGGGAAAAGATGTGCTTAGTCCTATTGTGACTAGGTGTCCCAGGGTAGGGCAGTACCAAGGGGCCTTTTCTCTCCTCTGTAGAGAAAGAAAGGGGATGAATTTGTAAGGGTGGGACTGAGAGGAGACAGGAGAGGGGAGATCAGATTGTAAAGTGAATAAATAAACAAATTCAGGAAAAAAAAAACATACATTTCACACACTCACACATACACACAGTGCTCTGGAATTTCTTTGGAAGAGGGGCCAGAAATATTGTTATATGCAGAGGTGATAGATTAGCTAAAGGAAACTGTTTTACAGACACAACAGGATTCACGTATGAACTTATGGTGGGTTTGATGGCATATACAAAAACCTACACAAGTTCAAACCAGACAAAATTTGAGAGTGGAAGCAGAGAGGTAGACAGAAATTCAGTCACTAGCTGTTGGCACTTGACAACGGCTAGGAGAGGGAAAAACAGTTTTCTTTAATAGTGTGACCTCTGTTAAGTTGACTGCAATCCAAGGAAGGCCCCACTTCCAAAAATAGTTGTGATACACATTGGATTCAATGGGAAGAAGGAAGGAAGGATGAGAGGGAGGGCAGGAGAGAGGGAGGAAGGAAGGAAGGAAGGAAGGAAGGAAGGAAGGAAGGAAGGAAGGAAGGAAGGAAGGAAGGAAGGAAGGAAGAGAAAAATTCAAATTTGGGTAGGTAGACAGGGGAGGGTAGAAAGGGTAGATCTTGTGGTGAGTAAGAGAGCAGGTGCATTTGATTAAAGTACAGTGTAAGAAGTTCTCAGTAAGTTGCTATTGTTTCATAGCAGCACATAAAAAGAAAAAGTTCAATGAACTCAGAGATAAAGTGGTTGAAACTGTCCACATTGTCAAGGAATTGAAATGAAAAGAGCCAACAGAAGCCTCACATTCCAATCCCGTTGGAATTATGATCAAATTTCCTCTTGTGAGATGCCATGCAGTAGAAGCCAAGGAAATATCTGAAGAGGCCTTTGTGAAAGAAGCATCCCACATTGCCTAACACATTCCCTCCCACTGTGCCGTCCTTCTTTTGCTTTCCCCTCCCCCCATTAGTGTCCCACTAACCTGTTTGACTTTTACTTTCATGTCATGTACCATACTTTTTTTTTTAAATGTATTGATATAAAATCTAAGAAACACAAATGAAAGAAAAATGTGATAGTTGTCTTTCTGAGACTGGCTTGGTTTGCTTAATAAGGTTATCACCAATTTCATCCATATTCCACAAAATGATAAAATTTCATTATTCTTTGTGGGGAAAAAAACCCATTGCATACATATGCCACAATGTCTTCATTCATACCTCTGTTCTTGGACACCTCAGTTGATTCCACAACTTAGCTACTGTGAATATGCTGCAATAATATACAGAATAATAATACACAGAACACACACACAGCAGTTAGGATATGGAGAGGGAGGGCAGTAGAAATGTATGAAGGCTTATCAGAGGAAAGAGTGAGAATAGACTCACAATGATATAACCCTTTTAAAGTGTCAAAAGGAAAAAGAAAATGATCAACTTAGACTTTTATCACTCATGAAAATTCCCTTTCAAAACCAAAGTGAAATCAATATAGTTTTTAAAAGAGATAACAACTCGGGGGGGGGGGGCTTGGCTCTAGCAAAACATCATTTAAGCTACATTGAAGAATATTTTCTGACTGCATCAACCCTTCTGGGGCTCAGATGGTAAATTTCAGAAGTGTGCGTAACAAACCGTAAGCTTTTATTTTCCAAATAAATAATCTCTTAATGAAAATGTAATAGATTTTCTGTATGTTCTCTAATAAGATGCTTTTCTGTTTTACCTAACCACAGCCCACCCCCCCACCCCCCATCTCATTCCAATATACCACAAACAATTCAGGGTCATTGGATCAGCTGTTACAGTTCAATGGTAGAGCTACTTTGTGTGAAGCCTAGACTAAGGACTTTTTCCTTGTCCTGGGACATATATCTAGTGAAGGCAACTCTAAATATAGCATTAAATTATAGCTGAAGCAAAAAATGTATGATGATCTGTAGTATATTCTGAGATGATGTTTACAGTCCTTTGTGCTAATTCATCGTTGAATGTCAACAACCTCAATATAGTGGATTAAGGAATAGATATTCATTTACTTGGCTCACAAACCTGTAACTCGTGAGGCAGTTCATAAGTATGCCACATAGTGTCAGCTGGAGGAGCGCAACAGTGCATGTTTAAGATGGTTCATTCTCATAATGGGCAAGTTGGTCATAGTTGTTGGCTGAGGCCTCATGAGAGGTAGTTGTTTACGGTACTGAGTTTCTCACGCACATCTCTCCATGGGTCTGCTTGTTCCTCCTCAGAGAATGACAGCTCAGATCTAAGACCAAAATTCTTATGTAAGATTCAGAAGCCACTAATCTTTTAAACTCTGGTTCAGAAAACTGAACACCACTTCTGTGCTCTCTTGCTCAGAATAGCATGGCCTTTCAAATTGAAGGAACAGTGTAAGAACTCCTACAATTGATAGAAATGGCAATTCATCTTTTATTCACCATGCATCTTTTTAAAAAGATTTGTTTATTTAATTTAGGTATGTGAGTTCATTGTAGTTTTCTTCAAACACACCAGAAGAGGACATCAGATTCTATTACAGACGGTTGTAAGATACTGTGTCATTGCTGGGACTTGAACTTAGGACCTCAGACAGAGCAGCCACGGTTCTTAACCACTAAACCATCTCTCCATTCCCCCACCATGCATTGCTTACCTTCTTACAATTTGATGGCATTGGTAGCTCCCCAAGCACCTTATCACATAGTTCTTATTTCATCTGCTAGTCACATAGGAAAATGGGGAGTGCTCATTCTCAGTTAACATAAAAAAAGCAAAGGTTCTGTGATATTCATTTTCTAACCCAGCTTATCACACAAAGACATGAATAATCTAACCAGTAAATTTTCCAATGCCAAACACAGACAGCTACTGTCCTCTTTGTACTGCACAGAAGATTTCTATTCTGGCTCAATGAGGAATCTCAAATCACTAGTCATTATTTTTATTAGTCATCCAATCCCAGAGCTGTGCTTCTCCAAAGCTTGTGGAGGATGTCTTCACCTCTGGTACTGGGGATATGGTAACCCTTGCTGCAAATGATCTTGCTTTGTTGGAAGCATTGGGGTCTAGCTGCTCAACCTGTATACATGTTCTTCCTTTTTCTCCATGCGATGCACCCAAGACACCCCCTCTAATGTTAACTTTCCTCTCATTGCCTTAGAAGTAGCCTCTGCATTGCTCTGTTGCAGCAACTCCCAACCTCGTTTATTGTTCTGCAGCTCTTGGCAAGTACCACGCACTGTTTCTTATAATGTACTTTAGTACATCTTGTCTCCAAAATTTAAGATTCTGGAGGACACAAGCTGTGAGAGAGTGACTCCTATTTCTTTGTCTTTGCCTACAGGGACCATCATGGTAGTTTGTATAAGTCAATTGCCCAATAAATATGTGTTAGAAGAAAGGGATAAGCAATTTCAAGAAAGTCTAGTGCAAATTGTTTACATAAATGTTGAAACACTTTTTTTTACAACATCTAAAATAATTTTTCTCAAGAACTCTATCTTGGTTGCTTAAGAGTTGGTAAACGATACAGTGTGCTCATCTAAGTGAAAACTTTCAGTCTCATAGATTTTATTCAAATCTCATTCAGTTTTTGAGACCAAGTTTAAGTAATTAAATGAGCAGCCATTGACTAGAAACAAATCACTAAGAGAACATTTAAGCATGTTTTATTTTACTTAAATGGAAAATAAAATTAGAATTCCATTACCCAAATACAGCTTGTCCTCAGTTTCAAAAAGCACATGAGTTGATCGCATGGAAATACATTTCATGAATATGACATAAATTTCTGCTTTCTCCTAACATATACACATTAGAGTTGCAAAACAACAACAACAACAACAAAACCAACAAAAAAACACTTTGGGGCTGGAGAGATGGTTCAGCAGTTAAGAGCAGTAACTGCTCTTCCAGGGGTCCTGAGTTCAGTTCCTAGCAACCACATGGTGGCTCACAGCCATCTGTAATGTGTTCCCATGCTCCCCTCTGCTATGTCTGAAGACAGTAATAGTGTACTCACATACATAAAACAAATAAGTAAATCATTAAAAACTACTCCCCCCCCCTTTTTTTTATTTTCTAGGGATTCAGTGTAATATGCCAGTGTGCACACAGCTTTGCATTCATCACATTAACATTAATAACAGTGGCACAAACAGCAGATCTTGCTGGGGCAACACTAGTAGCCTCTCAACTCCTTTAGCAGCCCAGGGTGGGTGTGACTAGCTAGGCAGTGGTTCAGGATTCTGACTCACTCCCTCTATGGATCTTCAACATGTACTTCCAGAATTCATCCAGAAATCCAGAATAGAGCAAAGATGTATAAAAGAGAATCAAACCCAATTTACAGACAATGAATGATTCCTTATTATGTTTCCTCAAACATTAAACAATAGCCCAACAGCCAGACATTAAGCAGGCAAGTTATGAATTGAGCATTTTAGATCGTATGTGTGCAAAATATTTGTAAAATATTTATTTTATATTTAATTATGCATATATGTAGATCTGTGTGTTGGTATATGCTTATGAGGGCAGGTGCCTGTGCATGAGGAAGGCATAAGAAATTGTAACATGTCCTGGAACTGGAGTTACCAGTTATTGTTAGCTGTGCATTGTGGGGACTAGGAACTGAACTTGGGTCCTCTACAATAGCATTACATGGTCTTTTTTTTTTTTTTAACAATAATAGATTGGCTTTATTAAGAACCACTGTGTTCGGGCTGAGGAGATGGCTTGTTGGGAGCTATTAAGACAACACAAGTGTCCTGATCTCTGAATTGGGCCTCTCCCCCCGAGAAGAAAAGGGGGGTCAAAAGTGGGCCACCAACACACCGCTCCGAGAACAACCTCAGATTGTTCCAGCCCAAAGTCAGCGCTGGATATCCTGACCACAAGATGTACCCTGATACCACCAAGTTCCTGCTTTCCGATGTAGTTGCCAAAAGAAAAAATTCCGTTGCCCCATCCCTCCTGCTGAGAAGTACTTCCTCCTTTGCTTGTGCATTTAAGCCTTGAGCCTTGCTAATACAGTGACACCTTGATGATAATCAGACTGGTCTCTGCTTTGTTCCTCGCACTTGGTGTCTGTCTCTCCCTCCCCCCCATTTGGTTCTTAGGAGAAGGTCCCCTCGAGACCCTCGATTAACTGGAGGTCAATGGCTCAGTGGTTGAGAGCGCCGACTGCTCTTCCGAAGGTCCAGAGTTCAAATCTCAGCAACCACATGGTGGCTCACAACCATCCATAACAAAATCTGATGCCCTCTTCTGGAGTATCTAAAGACAACTACAGTGTACTTACATATAATAAATAAATAAATCTTTAAAAAAAAAGAAGAAGAAAAATGAACCACTGTGTTCTAGGTACTATAATTGATGCAAAAATTCCTGAAATCTAAATGCTAGTATATTATCATGTGATGAAAAGATGAATTAGATAGCATTACATGGTCTTAAACACTGAGCAATCTCTCCGGCCCAATATAAACCTACTGATGAATATTGTTAGTTATGTAAATCAAAATGAACATACACATTCTTCACATAATTCCTGTTGCTTCTTTGACTTGACAAAATTGGGGTTTTTTTTGGTCATGTTTAATGTAGAACCAAGACTCTTTTCTGAAGTCAGTTTTTTTTTTTATAATTTACAATGAAAATGTCTTTATGTTGAATTTAAATTTTGATTTACTTGAATAATTCAATTTAAATCCTATGATTACTAGAGTAATTCTATTTAAATACTATAATTTTCAAAATGTGATGCATTTATGAGAAAGTCACTTTGAATTCAAGTTGGTATTAAAATGGCCCCTTAACAGTCAGTCACTTGAGTAAGCGTGTGTAGACACAAGCTCATAATTTTAATTACAAATAAACATATACTATTATATTTTCACACAACACAGCATAAGCACATACATGGGGCTTAGGGGAGATGCAATGATCAGTCAAGAGTGAGCTGTAAGTTCATGTTCTGATGTGTCCCTCTATTCCAAATGCAATTGTTTATGCTACTTTCTATTGCTGTGATAAAACACCATGACCAAGCCACTTATAAATGAAAGTATTGAACTTGGCTTATGATTTCAGAGTGGTAGAGCCCATGATGGCAGAGTGAAGGGACAGCTGAAACCTTGCACCATGATCCACAACCATGGATGGGGCAGGCAGGAGGTATGGGGGAGGGTAAAGCAATAGAGAAAGGGAGAGGGAGAGGGAGAGGGAGAGGGAGAGGGAGAGGGAGAGGGAGAGGGAGAGGGAGAGGGAGAGGGAGAGGGAGAGGGAGAGGGAGAGGGAGAGAGAGAGAGAGAGAGAGAGAGAGAGAGAGAGAACACTGGGGATATATGAGTCTTTTGAAACCTCAAAGCCCACACCCAGTGATTGGGGACCACACATAAGGTCAAATACATAAGCCCATGAGGGCCATTCTCGTTCAAACCACAACAGCTCTATTATATTTAAATTACTTTTAAGAAAGCTAAAAAATAAGAGTCAGATTCTATCTCACAATAAGTAATTCTGTGGCTCAGAAATAACCAAGGTGAAAAAGGATGAGCAGGTAGAAACCATAGTACATGCCAAATTTTAGTTCAGAAGCAGGCTTCACTGATAGGCACAGACTTCCTAATAGCATCTGGAATCTGAACCAATATGAATTGAAGTTGGTCACTACAGTGGATCTGCCTCCTCAAATAAAGAGACTCTGAACATATTGTTGGCTGTTACCAGTGGCTAAGACCCACAGCTAACCAAGTGTCTGGGGAGGTTGGAAAAAGGGGGAGTCTTATAGCTGGGCACAATATTCTCATGTTTGATGAGGAGATCCACAACTGTCTGACTACCAAGAAAGAAAGCCACAGAGACCAAAACTATAAAAGGTCATTTACTGTAACATCAACTTCATTACCACAGCACTGGGACTTGATGGTGGTAAATACAAAATGGTTTGGCAGGGAGAAACCATGGTAGAGAGGAAAAAGAACTTACTTTTAAAACCAAAACATATATCTTTAACAGGGATCTACTGCTCTGAAGTCATAAGCCAAATCCAATTCTTTCATTTATAAGAGCCTTTGTCATGGTGTTTTATCACAATAATAGAAAAGTAACTTGAACAACTGCATTTAGAACAGAGGAACACATCAAAACATGAACTCATAGTGCTCTCTTGACTGAGACATGAGCCTGCAACACAGAGTTCTAAGCCACACAAGAAAATGAAATTCAAATAAATAGAAGAGGAGGGGGGAGGGGAGGAGTAAAAAAGATATGAAGAAAGAAAGAAAGAAAGAAAGAAAGAAAGAAAGAAAGAAGGAAGGAAGGAAGGAAGGAAGGAAGGAAAGAAAGAAAGAAAGAAAGAAAGAAAGAAAGAAAGAAAGAAAGAAAGAAAGAAAGAAAGAAAGAAAGAGAGGGAGGGAGGAAGGTGCAGCCCTCCAGAAGAAATCATGTTGTATAAAGATTTTTAAGTATATTTTAAATTATCAAAACTCAAAAGTGAAGGACTACACTTGCCTAAAACAAGCATAAACTTGTGTGTGTGTGTGTGTGTGTGTGTGTGTGTGTGTGTGTGTGTGTGTGTGTGAAGTGCCAAGTAGTAACTACTTTGTAAGCTTTCCTGGCTATATAGTCTCTTGTTAAACTATTCAGTTGAGCTGTGGTTGCAAGAAAACAGCTATAGACAGAGTGCTGCTGTATGAGTGTAGCTGCATGCCATTTAGTGGGTGTGTCTTCGTGTCACCGAGTAGGCATGGCTGGTGCAAGTGAGTGGGTGTGGCTGTATGTCACTGAATGGGCATGGCTGCGTGCCAAGAGACCTTTCTACAGAAGCTAAGTGTAGGAGAGGCAGATATGGACAACTGTCCATAGTATGCAGACTCCTGATGTAAAGACGGGTGACACCACGAAGCAAAATACGACACAGTGTAATAGGAACTGGAGATCTGAAAAGGAAGCAAAATAAAAATAAATAAATAAACCCAGACATTAATGCAAGAACAAAGTTCAAAAGAAATTTAAAGGAAGGAGGAAAGGAAAGGGAATTTTTGAAGAATTGTTGTTATTCTTTGAAAACTTCATAAACGTGTACAGTGTATTTTGATCATATCCATCACTGCAAAATACCTTCTTCTAATTATGCTGGAAAACCTCCAAATCCATCTCTGTGGGATGCATGGAAGCCCTGAGTGAATGTATGTTGTTGATGTGAGCCAGCCATGTCAAGGACTCTAGTCTCAGATCCACAGGAAAGTGTCAAAGCACCCCTCAGGGGGGTAAGTCTCAAAAATGGCCAGAACTTCCTCTGGCCCATGTGTAGATGTTGATAGTTTGTGTAGAAAACATTTATCATAGCTTTCTTCTCCAATATATTTATGGCCTGAAAACCATTGCCCTGCAGAGATGGCTCCTACTGAGATTCACTAAACCTGCCTCCTTGTTCAGCTGTATGTAAAAATGCTGACTCCTCACTCACCTAAAAATATTAGGATAATTAGGCTTACAACTTCAATGGAATGGGTATTTGTAAAACTTTAAGTCACTCTGGAAAACTCAAGATTAATGGAGAACCACGAAAGGTCAAAAAAGTTGAAAGTATCTAAACCTGTTATACACAAAAATGAATTTCAAGTTTGCTACATAAATAACAATGAAAAAAGAAAACATTTTTTATAAATTAAAATTGTGGAAAATCTTCCCAAGACTCAATAAACAGTAAGACCTATAGAAGATTTATAAACATGATTACTTTAATATTAAAACTAAAACCTTTAGTCACACCCAATGGCATCATGAGAAAAACAAAGGTCAAAGTAGAAGCTAAATATGAAGTTTACAAAGCTCTGAGTTGTATCTCCTACAAAATATTATTTTCATTACTATTAGTGTGTCATGTGGAGGGTAGATAGGCACATGCCTTGACAATCATGGGAGCTGACTGGGCAACTTTACAGAATACTTCTCTCCTATTATTTTTTCTCGCCATCTTGAGGAGTCTGAGTTATGCTTTTTAATTTTTAGTAAGTCCTTTCATGTACTCTTTGCTTTTTTTTTTATTTAGGTGAAACCTGTTTGTGACATGTGTATACTTGTTGTGAGAAATATTAAAAATAGACTGCCATGTTCCCGTGCTCCATCCAGCTACACTCTGCCCACCAACTCTCCTGCGGGACTAGAGCTCACGAGTTCCCTTCACTGTCATGCCAGCCCCACACAACCATCCACCCCATGGTCAGCTGCCACAACACAGAACAACCTGGTAGAAACAAAACTCTTGAAGCTTATAATTAACCAATCAGATTTATATATCAATAAATTCTCAATTCACAAGATGCCAATACAATAATTTCAGAACCAATTGATAATGATAAAAGCTGCCCACCTAGATTAGACGAATTATCCCAATTATTCTATCCTTTATGATATCATAACTATCTGTGGCTATTTAAAGCCATGCTAGTTCAAGATCTTCCTGTCCCTCTTCCTCCATCTTGGCTTCCCTCAAACTCCTGATTCGTGCTCTGTCTCTGCAACGCTTAGTTCTACCTCCCTTTTCCCTGTCCAATCACAGGCCTCCTGATGTCCTAATATTTTAATGTAATTGGACAGGGAAAATTCTGTCACATATACTACTTCTCAACATGATGAATTTACTATTTTTTGTGAACATCTAACCCTAAAACTTTTCTTTGCATATGCTTATTGAAAACTCTTAAAAGATTGTGTCTTTTCTAGCACTGAAAATGCTCTTCTAGTATGCCAGGAAGAACTTGCCTCACGTCTGTAGTATTCAGTGTCAATCATATGAAATATAATGCTCTAGACTTTTAGGGTTAGGCTTAAAGCCTTTGCGACTTTGCTCCCAGTGAGTGGTGTTATCAATGCCAACCCGTGAGTTCTACAGCTCAAAATAAAGCTTCAGGATTCATATATTAGTTACCATTTTATTGCTGTGCAAAAACACATATGAAAGAAAATGTAGCTTGGCTTATGGCTCCAGAAGGATGAGTCCATTGTGGTAGGGGGACATAGTTCTGATCAGCAGGTATGGGAACAGAAGCCAGAATCTGACAGCTCATACCTTGAAGCAGGAAGCAAAGAGAGTGAACTACAAGTTGAGCAAGGCTATAATCTCTCACACACCCTATAGCAAGTCTCTAATTCTTCAACCTATTCAAACACCACCACCAAATGGGACTGAGGACCAAGTGTTCAAACCCCAAGCCTGAGGGGAATGTTTTCATTCCAACCACTACAGTGTGGTAATAAGCATTCTGTGAACTCAGAGTTGTGTGTGGTATTCTTAGGCCCAGGGCCACTTGCACAGGAGGACAATGCACAGAAGAACAACCTACAGTCTCACTGGTCTCTTTTCTAATTCTCTTCTTCGTTTTTGTTTTTTCTCAAAGACGATATTTTTCCAGCTCAATAGAAAGGACTCCTTTAAATTAGTTGGGGGAATGGTGGCGTTGGGATCACAGGGAGTTTAAATTAATACCGTTGGTTGCATTCTCATTTCTAGTAGCATATGGTTAAAATAAGCTGAAGGGAAAAGCAGCATATGGTTTATTTCTTTCCCTAGAAACTTCCATTTAGTAGTGACATACTTGGAAGTTGTTTGAAGAGGAGCGACTGTGTTCAAAGAAGCCAGAGAGTTGTTCTATTAAGTTCCATTGACAATAAAAGTGCAAAGAAGATCTCATCAAGAGCCCCCCACTGTCATCAGAGGGATGATACTGTGTCAAAGGAACTAGGGTGTGTAAACATGGGGACCTTCAGAGTGCAGTGGTTCCTAGCAACCAGTGAATTTACAAAGGAAGAGCTAAGTGAAATTAACCACCCTAAATTTCTCACCTCCCACTGTGCTTCAATTACAAACTGAATCACAATGGAATGACTGCAGTTAAGGGATTATAAAAATAAACCATGTTCTATTACTCAGCCTGGTTCAGAATATGCTTTGTCTAGCATCCTTTTTTTTCCCTTTTTTCTTTTTCTCCTTCTCTACATAATAAAGTACCTGTATGCTTTTGATGCTAATTTAGGTTCTCTATTAGGATACAGATATTTGTGTGTAATTTTTCATCTGACTGTACCCAGAGTCAGTGCTATATAGGACAAACTGAGCAGGTTTTGAGCTATAAAGACATGGCATTGAATCCTACTTCTTGAATGTATGTATTATGTGGTGGGCAAGTTACATACTGAATCTGCAATTGTCTCATCAGTAAAATGGAAATTGTAAAATCTAACAGAGAGGGGAAATTTGGGGTTGATTAAATATGTAAAATATGTGTCATGAAATGAATAATCGTCCTCTCTATGGGTTACAAGATGCTAATGAAGGGCTGTCAACTTTTCAGGAGTCACATGGGTCTTTTATATATTTTCCAAAATGCTAGTTATCTAAAGGAACTGAGATAGTATCTACAACCACAAATCTCATCACTTGAAAGCAAATTCCTCAAAATATAATTAGCCATTTTGTTCATGTTATGTTTGAGGTTTATGTTCATCATAATGAATTGATTAGAGCTATAAACTTGGTTCAGTCATGTCCAACCCATGGCAGATGAACCATGCATATCCAAGGATGCATCTGAAGGCAGCCCTATACAAAACTGAAAACATTCTTAAAACATTATCAGGGTGTTTTGTGATTATTTTGTCTTATTTGTCACTTGACTGGATGCTTCTCCAGCATGATATTTGTAGATGACAATGCCATGTCATAATGCCAAAAGTTTAGTCACATATGGAATGGATTTAATTGAATTTTTATATAGGTATAGCCACACTTATCAACAAAAGTATATAATTGCGCTTCACTAAAATACTTAGTCTGAAGAACATGGTATATATTCTTCACCTAAATTTGGAAGCCAAAGCAAAATGTTTTGTTTAATTTTTTTGAAGATGCAATTGAAGATCTCAAATGAATGCTCTGTTTATCAGAGAACACCATGTGGCTCCTGGGGAGCCCCTTTTGACTAATGCCTAGTTACTACTGTGCAGCTATAAAGATCATGCTATGGAAGATGCTCTTTGCTAAGCTCTTCAGTACATTCCTTCTTTGGTTGTTTATAAGCACCAACCAACCTTCATCTGCACATTCCAGAAAGTGTGATCTTTCAAAATCTTTATCACACAGGTTTATGGCTACTTACTAGCTTACTGCTGTAATAGGTTCTTGTTTTGTTATCACACCATGTCTTAAAACCTTTTATTGACATGTAACCTTTGTACAAAAACAAACATATTATAAATATACACTAATTTGATGAATTTTCTTTGCCTGAATAACCCTTGTAACCAATGCTAGAATAACACCAGTACCCCCAGAATCTGTCTCTACTGACCTCTAGTAGCACAGATCCATCGCCTCATTTTATTTGAATGGAAACATATTCTGCATATTATTTTGCTTGTCCAGCTTTTTGTCACTCCTTGCGATGTTCAGATCCACCCACAGTGTTACAAGTAAAATATTGTATTCCTATTGTCACTTGGCATGCCTTTGCATTTGTGTAGGCAGTAATTGGTTTAATCTTCTATAGTTAGGGGCATCTCTAGTTTCCAATTTGAGGTTACTATGATTGTCCTGAAGCAAACATTATAGTGTACACATGTGGTGACCACATTGACAATTTTGTTAAGTAAATGCATAAAAGAGAAACTGTTCAGCTATACAATATGCACATGCTACCATTACTGCTGAGGTTGCTACAAAGGAGAATTACAGTGAATTACATAACACTAACACACAATTAAGATTATCAGGGAATCAGCAAGTTCACATTTGTTTCTAATACATGCCTACATGCTGTTTTCTATGCCTTACCTTGTACTCTTAGCACTTTATAAATTGTTTTTTATTTGATTTTACAATACTTTGGAACATTCTGGGAAGCAGATAGTATACATATCAGATTTTGAATTCCAGAAGTCAGGCACAAAAATATAAGGTTGGTGTTTATAACACTTTTAGAAGATGCCAATAAATATTTAATAAATGTAACTTCCCTTCATTTCTCATTTTGTTCCTTGTTTGAGAGAGGGTTTCATGTATCCCAGAGTGGCTTCAAACTTACTACACAGCTGTGAGTGGCCTACCATTTCATCCCAAGGGTTATGATTAGAGGTATTTGCCCCACATCTTGTTTTTCTTTCATTTCTTGACTCTTCAACAGGCAAGGGTGTTTCTTTTCCTGAGGCTAAAGCAATGATGATCTTAGATATGAAACTTCTAGACCACTTGTGATGGTTTGTATAAGCTTGGCTCAGGGAGTAGCACTATTAGGAGGTGTAGCCTTGTTGGAGTAGGTGTGTCAGTGTAGGTATGGACTTCAATACCGTTATCCTAGCAGCCTGGAAGTTAGCCTTCTGCCAGCTGCCTTTGGAATGAGAGGTGGAACTCTCAGCTCCTTCAGCCTCACATCTGCCTGGACACTGCCAAGCTCCTGCCTGGATGATAATGGACTGAAATTCTAACCTGTAAGCTAGCCTCAATTAAATGTCCTTATAAGAGTTGCCTCGGTTATGGTGTCTGTTCACAGCAGTAAAACCCTAACTAAAAGTCCACTCTTAGTCCCTGAATCCCAGTGTCTGACTTTCTTTAGATCATTGTCCTTTCTTTTTCCATTTTCTACAGAAATCTGAGATTCTAATAAGGTTTTCTCTTCTCCTTGCCATTAAAGTGCAGAATCATCTCGAAGTTTCTCCCTGTTTTACCAGGCTTGAGAAATCCTTTGTAAAGGACTGGGTGACACGCCCACATTTGCTCCTGTGTATCGTCTCCCCTCTTACACTCCCCTGAGGCTTGCCCATACCTGGTTTGCCTGTTCAGGGAAGCATAAGAAGCAGAAAAGAATATTCTCCCAGCATTTATGATTCTTTAGCCCACATCACAGACGAGACTAAGAAGCTCTAACTCTGTGAGGCCAATGACAGGGCAGTGGAAGTGTCGGGGCTCTGAGTGACAGCTCAGTGTGTCTGAGGGACAAAACTAGACAGACAGGATTGATCAGACCATGGAAAGCTTCAAATGACATGTAACATGCTTTGACTTTATTCCCAAGACCCTCCAGAGTCATAAAACAATTTTGAACTTAGCTCTGTTTGATACAGTGCAATTGTGTTTGTTTTTCAGTTTCTGCAGCCTTTAGCCCACTGGCTCCCTGAAGCCACAGAGGAGAGGATACTTTATCACCCTTGTAACTTTATTACTCAACAACCTATGACCCAGGCACTGTCAGAATTTCTTCTCATTTGCTATTGCTTCTTCAAAATCCACAGGCATCAGATCTAGTTAGCTATGTTTGGGCATTTGGGTTGTTGCAGTCTTTAAGATCCTGCCTCCCCCCCAACCCCCGGCCCCCATCCCAATGTACATAAGTAACTGAGCTTTCAACTTGTGCATACCAAAGAACAACTGAAATAAAAAGGTAAAAAGCTCACGAGAAGATGAATGATATGGCTGCCATGTCCCTCTGCCAGCAGGCCACTGAGTACTTCTGAAGCTGGTAAGTTGACCAAAGAAGCAAAGGTTTAGCTGGAGTCTGGGAAGATCTCAGGGCAGTGAAACAAACAGAAGAATAAGGAATGATGACCCAGAGATACACATATTTTGCTTCAGTTCCCCAAAGCATGTCCTATACACTATTACTTTATTTCCCCTTGTACTTACCCTTTAGGGAAGGAGTCTCTTAATTTGTCCCTTATGATCCAAGTGGATGTTTCACCCAGCAAGAATTAGCTATCTAAATTTAAGAGCTTGACTTACAAAACAAGGTTGAAAAAAATCTCTTGACCAGCTGTTTGGCTGGGTTGAAGTATATTGGCACCAACATTAAGTAGACTGCTTGTGACTTCTGGCTCTACCACAGACTGTTGTGAGGTCCTAAGACAGTTTCCTATCATAAACGTTTTCATTTGTAAGCCAATACTGTTAACTGCAGGTAGTAATCCCAGGTACTGCTGAGGTTGAGGTCACAACATCATGAGTTCTAGACCAGATTGACCCATCACACAATAATAAAAAAATAATAATAATAATAATAATAATAATAATAATAATAATAATTGCAAAATCCTGCATGGCTGTCAAAAAAGGGATGGTGTGACATGGTTCTCACCCTTGTAGCAGGGCCAACAGGGTGTGGATCTCCACAAGTGTTGGCAGTTGCTGTGACTATGAGGCTAGTTTGTATAATAATGTACATGTTTTCATGTTTCTCCTTTGGGGGAATGGTCTCCATGATAAGATTAATGACATCATCACAATTAGAAAGACAAATCCAGAGAGCAAAGGTTTGTCTATGTTCCTCAGCAAAATGGTAAAGCGCTGTGGCCTTCAGGCTGTAGGAAAGAACTCTGAAAACATAAGCTCAAAAATAGAAAAGTTCTTAACTATGTAAAATATAAGAATGCAGTATGGACTATTGTCTTAGTCAGGGTTTCTATTCCTGCACAAACATCATGACCAAGAAGCAAGTTGGGAAGGAAAGGGTTTATTGGGCTTACATTTCCATACTGCTGTTCATCACCAAGGAAGTCAGGACTGGAACTCAAGCAGGTCAGGAAGCAGGAGCTGATGCAGAAGCCACGGAGGGATGTTCTTTACTGGCTTGTTTCCCCTGGCTTGCTCAGCCTGCTCTCTTATAGAACCAAGACTACCAGCTCAGAGATGGTCCCACCCACAAGGGACCTTTCCCCCTTGATCACTAATTGAGAAAATGCCTTACAGTTGGATCTCATGGAGGCATTTCCTCAACTGAAGCTCCTTTCTCTGTGATAACTCCAGCTGTGTCAAGTTGACACAAAACTAGCCAGTACAACTATACAAGGGATTTCACAGACCTAAAAGAACAGAGACAGCTGTTCTACTGGTCAGAAACTTGTCAGTTTCATAAAAAGGCAGGCAGATACAAATGCAGGCAGATTCTGAGCTCAAGGTCAGCCTGGGACAAAGAGACTTTTGGCCCAAACATGGTGGGTGTGGTGATCTCAGAGCTGGATCCCACCTAGCTAGCTTATTATCTGTGCTTACAGAGGCAGGTAGATCTCTGAATTCATTTGTAATGTTAGGGGAAAAGGTGTTTGTTGTCTTTTCCTAGAAGTCAAGGGGCTAAGTTAAAAAAAAAATGCTGATTTGTGAGAAAGGGAACCTGGGGTGGATGATTGAATTCAAATATAAATAAAAGATGCTTTGGTCTGTGAGAGTTGAGCTATCTGGATGAGTTGTCTGGAAAACTCCTGAGAGAGAGCTATCTCAAGCAAAACACAAGGCTATCAGCTTGTACCACATGATTGACCTAGCGTTGTTCTTTTCATGCTCCCAAATACCCTTTCCTCAGGACCCCTGACCAAGCCAAGGTAAATAATAATAATGTCAATTAATTATACTGAAAATTCAATGAACTATTTGTGGAGAAGAATCTGAGATATAGTAAGCATACAAAAGTGTTTTTATTACTATTTGTAGCAGTCTTCTTTTGTTTGTTTCTACCTTTCTTTCTAGGAAGGGCAGATTCCCCTTTGGTAATGTAGACCAACAATGAGTCACAAGACACTGCAGTTATGTGTATCTCTTCTCAACTTGTCACTAAAAACATTAAGACATTAATAAAAGGAAGATATCCCTGTGCATTTTTCCTCTAAGATAACAGATCTTCATTAAATCCATTTTATAATTTTCTCAATAAGCAAGCTGCTCTAATTGAAAACAGATAATACTTAATGCAATTATTTAAAAATGTTCAAAGTTCATGAAAATGATTACCAGCTTCCTAAATGGAAATATTTAATCAATAATTCTAATTGTGCAACACTGAATTTCAGGGTGTTCTAATTAGTGGAGTGGTAGCTCTTGCTTTGCCTATTCCTCTGGATGGACCTATAGGGATATGCCTGCAGAGACTCATCTCAGAGCAAGCAGCTGATATGGAAGGAACTCCACAGAGAGCTACAAGTGCCTTCTCACAGATACAGTATACTCAGGGGCTAAGAAAGGGGAAATGCTCTACACAGAAATCACCGGTATTACATGTTCATTTTCTGGGTGACTTCCTGTCTGATCACTGTTAGTGCTTTTTGGTCATTCTGGTTTTCCATAAAATAAGGATAGTCTTAGATATTCGTAAATTGTGTCTAAGACACTTAGGGGAAATTTAATGAAAGAAAATTGTGAAGTGCTTTGTGTTCTACAGAACAAGGGGAGTTGAGCCTGGAGAACACACCCTACACAGAGGCAGTTGGCACACTTTGTTAGCTTCAAGAACATCTGCATGAGCAAGAAAGTGTGTTATTTTATAAGGAAGTGGGTCAGCAGGAATCACCAAGCTGCAGAAAAACATAAACCACTAACATGTGTGTGATCAATTGTTTGAATTATTCATTGCCAACATTGATTGCCTAATTGAGTAATGTGGAGATAAAATTCCAAAGTGTCCTCTAGAATAGAGGTATTAGGATTTCAGGGAACCAGGTGTGTAGCCATTGGAAAGGTTTCCCCAACTTCTCATCCAAATTTCCTTAAAGCTAAGCAAAATGCTGAAATCACAAAGCCAGGCACATTTGCTTCCACCTGTAATCCCACTCTGTCGCTGCTGCTGACACAGGACCTTTGTGAGTTCCAGGACAGGCTGGGTTATGTGTTGAGACCCTGAGTCAGTGCTTTAACCTCTAAAAGATGAAACACAATAAAAGAATATACTATGATTCTCTGGCAGGCAGCTCTAAGGACATTAGCTAAGGAGCAGAAAGCAGTGCTAAGAATTCAAGTTACAAGGACAACACTTTACTACGTGAACAAAGGGACAGAAATTCAAGTGTAGGAATAAGATTGCATCACAAGCAATAAAAATAACAATTAGAAATGATATTGGCTGGGCTAATATATATTTGCTTATATATTAGCCCATTTGGTACTGATTAATCTCACTTAGAGAGCCATGCGGCTAAAATCTACTGCTATACGTGGGAAATATAGATATTTATGAATAGATGGAAAAACATGAAAACCTATAGTAAGGAGAAAGTGTTACTACTGAAGAAAAATGTGGAAACTCCTAGATAGAAATACCTTTTAAAGTTGCCTTTCCTACCTTACAATGATATCTATCATCATTGTGATGATGGAAAAGAGTATTTCTCTACTTAATCAGAGCAGAAATTTATAAAGACAAAGGAAACAAAAATCAGACAAGATTAAACGAAACATGATAAAGGGGCACAGGAGAATGTAAAAATGGAAATGACTGTCAGAAAGCCTACACATGTCCAAGACTCTTAGAGAAAGTCTTGCTATGTTTCTATCTAGATGCACCAGGAGTTATGTGCTTGAACACTTACAGTAGAGAAATTTGTGCTGGCAAAAGTCTAACAGTAACTTACACCACAAAATAAACAGAGTTTTTCATACATAAACACATATTGTGTGGATGAAATGCCCCATAAAACAATAAGCCCCCGCAGCTGCACTGTGAAAAGCCATTAAGAAATAATTTGAATTTGAGGGGTGCACCTGATGGTTCCTAGTGAGCAAAGTAAAATGGCAAACCCGTGAAAACTCCATGGGAAGAGTAGTAATGAGAAGTGAGAGTCAGAACTCCAGACAGGTTAATGTCAGGAAGAAGAAACACATTCTGACCAGCTATGACTATGACGGTGTCTCGGATCAGGAGAAAGGTGCAAAACTGTATGTGAACTGTTCCAAAGGGGGAAAAAAAAAGACGTTGTACTCTAAGAACAAAATGCTTGCAATGGAGTACTGTTCAGCCATAAAAAAAGAACAAAGGCATGATGGCTTCAGAAAATGGGCAGAACTGGAAATACTATGGGAATACTAATTCATTAGTTAATACTAATTACTTTAATTAATGAAACATGAACCAACCAATTAACTAGTTAATTGAATACTAGCTAATTAATACTAGTTAGTTAACCAACTGATTAACTAATTAATTAGTTAAGACTAATACTCTGAAATAAATCTGTCTCAAGTATCATTTATTTTTTTTGATATGTAGATATGTGGAATCCAAAGCTCTCAGAAAGATGAAAGGGAAGGGACTATTAAGGGGATGGCAGGAAGGTGTGGGGAAGGAAAGAGCACAAATGGGGCAATAGACAACTAAATGTGATTGAAGTTCCTCATATGCATGGATGTCAGTGAAACCAGCTCCCTTGTATAATATACACATGATTGAAAAATCAAACATGCCTGTCATTCTCAAGGCAAAAGTCCGTGAGTTTAAAAATATGAATAAAACCACATCAAGTTATGTCATAGGGGGGAAATAATTCAATAATTAAGATAGATCAAACATCTAGAAAAGGAAAGAGTTAATGATTCCTATAAAAATCAAAGAACTGGCTGTCTCCACGATCAAAATTACAGAAAATAATGCAGATAATAATGATAATGTCTCCTCAAGGGAAAATTCAGAGTCAGGGGTTCCAGAATGTCATCCCCTATAACATGCCTGTCAGGTATGAATGATACTAAAGAGATGTTCTTGACGTTTGCAAAGACTCAGAAGATAAACTTTCCACTTGTGGTATTTGAAAAGGTTAAGGCTGAGTCAATCTTTATTGACTAAAAGATGAGTCCTATTGAGTCCTATTGAAGTAGTCATCAGAACCTGGTGGACAAAGGTATATATCTCGTCAACTACCTTTGCTTTTGTTTTGTTTTATTTTGTTTTGTTGTTTTGTTTTGTTTTGTTTTTCTGTGATAAAACTCTGTGACCAAAGCAACTAAGGGAAGGAAGAGTTTACTTAGGTTTGAGGTCCCAGAGGAAGAATCTCATGTCAGGGAAGACATAGAAGCAAGAAGACTGAGCAAGAAGCTATGAGATCACATCTCAAACAAACACAGAAAGCAGAGGAAGTGAACTGGAAATGGAGTGATGCCCAGGCCCACTACCAGTGACCCACTCCCTCCTGTAAGTCTCCACCTTCTAAATGTTTCATAGCCTCCCCAGATAGTCCCACAAACTGGGGACAAAGTGTCCAAATACATGAGTCTATGGGGACATTTATGATTCAAACCACCACAGCAACTATAATGAAGTAAAACATTATCAACAGTTATCTGGCTCTAAAAGTATAGATTATATTGAAGGAAACAGGTGGAAAAAATTAAGACACAGATCTTTGAAACTAAGATAACGTTTTCATTTCGTGTAAAGAGAGACCAAATTTATCTTTCCTTTTATAATTATAACCATAAGGAAACACAAACAAAAACATAATTTTGATCTTTGCTACACAAAAAGCCAAACAATTATCTTCTAATATATGAGACAGCATAAAAGCCATACCCCACAGGACTAAGAAACATGAGAAAAATCATCATCTGATATAAAAGAAACAAACAGATATATGTTAATTACAAAGGGGATGGGAATACTTGGCAAGGTCCTTATGTTTATACGGCAAGCAAACCTCAGATGCATGATGCTTATATGAGAGGCTTTACAATAAATAAAACATATAGTACACAGTAACAGACTGGGCAATATTTATCAGGCATTCACAAAATAAAACAGAAGACTGGCTGGGCACTTTTGGCACATGCCTTTAATCCCAGCACTTGGGAGGCAGAGGCAGGCAGATTTCTAAGTTCGAGGCCAGCCTGGGCTACAGAATGAGTTCCAGGACAGCCAGGGATACACAGAGAAACCCTGTCTTGAAAAATAAAATAATAATAAAAACAAAACAAAACAGAAGACACTAACTTCAGAAGGTGCATAAAGACTGTAATCCTACCCCAGAGACTCGGTACATGGAATGGGTAAACATTAAAAGGGAAGCATAATGGCTTTTGCCTTTGTCAGTAGAATAGGATTGTCTCAGTAACCATAAAACAAAGATGTTAAAACATCAGAGATGTGATCAGAATCCTAAACTGTAATGGAAGCCATCAATATGCTGTATTAGCCCCTGCTAAAGAAAAATCAATATTAAAGCCTACAGATATACTAATTTAACTATTCTAACAACAGAAAAGAAAGGTGCATGATTTTTCAGAAGTATGCCATAACATTTTCTAAATGTTTACCCATCACTGCTGCAAAGCAAACGCTCAGGTTCCTAAGCTAGAACTCACAGAGGCTGTCCTCCAACCGCAGTAGAGTCTAAACTCTGACTTCTCAAATAAGAACAATTAAAGACATAGACACGTTGCCAATTATGGATGCTTTCTGAAATAACTGCTTAAAAATAGAAATAAAAACTTGTGTTAAAGTAATGAAATCAGACCCGTGTTATCAATTTCTTAAAGAATATATCAAGAGAAAAAGACCTAGCCTGAAATATTATTGTTCAAATTTTAAAAAGTTAATTGAATTTGACTTTAATGAAAAATCACTTAAGAATGCAAACTTAAGGATCATAAATAGAGCACATAAAATATAAATACAAAAATGAATGCTAAAGAAAGCAGTAAACAGTAAAAGTGGGCAAATAGGGTAATAATAACCCAATTGGTAAAGTGTTGTCCCATTAACAGAACAACCATTCCCAGAACTCTAGTAAAATAACTGGGTGTGGTGGTGCAATATAAGATCCTAGCACTGAGGAGATAGAGACAAAATGACCCGTAGGGTTCCCTACAAGCCAGCTGCCCTTCTTTGTGAGGATCAACCAAAAAGAAACTGTACCACAACACAAACTTCATGTTCCCAAGATTGTCCTTTGACCTCTCTATATATGTGCATACAAGCTTGTGAGTGCACACATAAACACACACACACACACACACAGGCAAATAAACTATAGTATGGAATTTCTAAAAGCAAGAATAAATACTAAAAAATGTTAGCAGATACAATCATGAAAAGAGTAAAAAAAAAACAGTAAAATTAGAACAAAGAAGTAACGTATCATTTTTAAAGGACTTAATAATAGATTTTTATTGATTCTATGATATGATTTTAGGGTATTAATATAAATATAATTACCTGAATATGTTTCAAATTCTTCATAATGAGAGTCAAAGACAATGAATGAAGAGTTGTTGGTCAAATGGAAAAAGCAAGACCTAAATATGACTCGTGAAAATTCAAAGCTTAAATAAAAGATTAGCAGGGGTAATTCAATCATTTTAGGATAAGTAATTCAATCATTTAAATAATAATTTACTATGAATATTTAAAGATTATCCTAAGAATTTACTTATGCACATTCTAAAGATCATACCAACAGGTTGCAAAGTAAATGTTAGGGTATTTCTATCTGGAAAATAATTTGATAACTGTTAGCAAATATTCTTTGAAATTAACATGTACATACAAGTCTCAGAATAAAATGATACTTCCTTGACATAATAAAGAGCATTTAGTCAGGCATGGTAGTTAAAATCCGAAAATCAGAGAAGTAGAGAGGTAGAGTAAGAAGACTTTGGGTTTGAAGCCAACATGGGCTACATAGTAAGCTTTTGTGTGTGTGTGTGTGTGTGTGTGTGTGTGTGTGTGTGTGTGTGAGAGAGAGAGAGAGAGAGAGAGAGAGAGAGAGAGAGAGAGAGAGAGAATGAATTTATTGTTGGCTTATAGCCAAAATCTTATTTTATAATGTGCTAGATTCAATACAAAGAAGTCCCTATGTTGATAGTGCATGCTCAGCCCCATCCCCATCCGCTAAACATAAGGCTCAAGGGAAGGGAACAATGGCGGAAAGATGGTAAGTACCAGAGGACCAGGATGTCTGATGCAAGATAGTGTCTTCTATATATACCAGGAAAGCTGTATCCATGACATTTCAACTTAGATATGGTGGTCTAAACAAGTCCTGAGACATGACAGCCCCAATTACCATGCCATGGGGAAAGCTTCACAAGGCTTCATCTCTTGATGAAGAGCTACAAGTAGTTAATACTGTGAAGACAGGAAGAGTCAGTCTTCTCCAGGAATAAACTCCTGATAAATTATCCAATCCCAAGACACATGTACACAAGACAACACTGAATGAACTCTGCAGGGTTGTATCTCTCTCTCTCTCTCTCTCTCTCTCTCTCTCTCTCTCTCTCTCTGTGTGTGTGTGTGTGTGTAAAACAATAACAGTTTTACAAAAAAGAGGCCCTGAGTGAAATTCTCAAAAGAATTTAAAGACTTTAAAAAGAAATCAGTCTTTACCATTACTGATTACCACCATTTCAAAAATATTCTAGACATGTCAAGCAAAACATATTAAACATATTTACATACAAATATAACCATAAACATAAGTTATTATATTCATTATTTTAAGAAAACAGGAAAGTAGGGCTGGCGAGATGGCTCAGTGGGTAACAGCACTGACTACTCTTCCGAAAGTCCTAAGTTCAAATTCTAGCAACCACATGGTGGCTCACAACCACCTGTAATGAGATCTGATGCCCTCTTCTGCTGCATCTGAAGACAAGTATAGTGTACTTGCAACCCTATAGGTGGAACAACAATATGAACTAAGCAGTACCCCTGAGCTCTTGTCTCTAGCTGCATATGTACCAAAAGATGGCCTACTCGGCCATCACTGCAAAGAGAGGCCCATTGGACTTGCAAACTTTATATGTCCCAGTACAGGGGAACACCAGGGCCAAAAAGAGGGAGTGGGTGGGTAGGGGAGTTGGGGGAGGTATGGGGGACTTTTGGTATAGCATTGGAAATGTAAATGAGCTAAATACCTAATAAAAAATGGAAAATAAATAAATAAATCTTAAAAATAAATAAATAAATGAAAAAGAAAACAGGAAAGTAGGTTCATAATTTTCAAAATAATGTATTCATTTGTCTAAGTAATCTAAAGGAATTAAAGTGACTTTAGCAATCTAAGTATACTGTTAAGTGATCAAATCCAAAATAAATACACAAAAATCAATAATATTGCTAAAATAGCATTCATCCAAAATGTAGTGAAATATATTCATGATGCACAATTAAAATATTAATCTTTAAAATAATTGTGTGTTCCTAACAGTGAAAAATATAAAACAGTATGAGGAAAGTTAAAAGGCTTTCATGTAAAGAACATATCTACTGCTGTATGAGAAGGAAATAAAGTTAATATAATCTGTCAAAGCCTCCAGATAAATCCTCAGGACAGTGAGTATAATAAGAGTTTTTTTTTTAAACAATCCAAAAGTTTATCAGAGGAATAAGTCAGGATAAAAGGAGAGAACTTAATAAAGGGATCCTTATTAGTGGGATATGAAGACATATTTAACAGTGATTAAGAGTAGAAGAAATATTTAACAGTGATTAAGAGTAGACAAGCCAATTCTACTAGATTAAAAAGCAAAATTACACCTGCCCCTAGAGGCATTGCAGATGTGGCTGCTGTGCCATATGTGGCTGAGAGAAGAGAGACTATGTCTATACTCAGTGTTCTGGCCTAACGAGCATCTAAATGATTAGTACCCTAACTTTTGCTGAAAAAAAAAAAAAATGAGCCCAAGATGAGTACCAGTTAGCACCAAGCAGGCCCAGACGGGATCCCAGGATGGTAGCAAGCCAGAGACTAGAAGAACCCTGCCTGGGACCATAGACCCCGGGTGGAAGTGAACCTGAGACAGACAACCCTCACAGGTGGGCTGGGCAAGGACCAAGCTGGAGGAGACTGGTGCCAAGGGGCCTGGACAGGGAGTTAGCCTGAGATGACCCATGCCAGCACCATAATGCACAAGTTGGGCATAGACTACTCCTGAGATAACCCCAGACACACTTACTTGCTACTAAGAGGACAAGTAAGCAGTGGGGAAATGAAAGAGAAAGAGAAGCAGAAGGATATGGGCATAATGAAGAGAGGCAGAGCTGGAGACTCAGTGGTAGTGAGGAACAGCCTGATGTGAGTAGCTAGTGATGACACACTTTGGACCACAGTGGGTAGGGATGGGGTCTTGGTCTATGCTATCACCAAGGACCACATCTTGGTCCATGGCCCTGCAGCAGCAGCAGGGTTCTGTTACCACCAAAGGCCAGGTGGACATCTCCATCTGGGCTGCTGCCTGGAGACAAATTTATATCACCTGTTGCAGCAGTTGGGAGAGTGGGACTTCGACCTTTCCTTGGGCAGTACAGTAGAGATGGTCCTAGATGTGGGGGTTGCAGGTGAGCTGCCCCTGTGGGCATGAGAGCAGGAGAGCTGGGTCTGCCTCTAGTCTGCAGTAACATGGATGAGGGAGAGATGGTCTTCTCCTCTCCCTGATATGACCAAGCCAGCTCACTCAACTGGGTCTCAAGGGAGGGATCAAGGATTGAAAAGAAAAAGACAATTAGATAACATCATAACATGACTCCGGTCAGTGCTGAGGTTGAAGGGGATTGATTTTTTTTTCCTCCAGTCTGCTTTTATACCATCCTAAGCACATACAAAGAATAAGGTCAGTTCTAGGTCAAGAACAAACAAGGCAATAAACACAGTCTAAGCAAAGTCACTGTTTGTAGTGGCTTATCAGGATGTCCAAGATAAAAAGACTGTCACACTTCCTCAGGTTGAGTTTACCTTGAACTTTGTATTAGTCCAAATGTTAATATTCTTATCTGAGCCTACTTCCCGAGTTCTAGCCCAAAGTTAAATTCCTGCATGAGCCTACTTCCCTGTCCTAGCCCACTGTCAAATTCCTGCCAAATTCTACAAGGTGGCCCCACAAGCTCTCCACACTGATCCCTCACCATCTATGGCAGACAAGAACGCTGGCCCTGGGATCAGGAGAGTAGGAGAACTGGCCATGTCTGTCCCCAGCTGGAACAATAGGCTGAAGAGATGGCTCAGTGGTTAAGAGCACTGATTGCTCTTCCAGAGGTCCTGTGTTCGATTCCTAGAAACCACATGGTGGCTTACAACCGTCTGTAATTCAATGCCATCTTCTGGTGTGTCTGAAGACAGCGACAGTGTACAAACATATATGAAATGAAGAAAGAAAGAAATATTTAAAAAAAAAAGAAGAAGAAGAAGAACTGAAACCGCACACGTAGACACTCAAGTCTAGAATAAGTTTACTTCAGGGATGGCTTTAGCCGTGAGTACATTAGAAGACATGCTAAAGGGAAGATACTATGGGGCGAGCCAGTAAGATGGATCAGAGGGTAAAAGTGCTTGGCGCCATGCCTGAGAACCTGAGTTTCTTTTCCAGGACCCAAGTGGGATCCTCTGACAGCCAGGCGTATGCTCCGGAGCATACACATGCTCTCTCTGGGTTGCTCAGGCTGCTTTGTCATGGAACCCGGAACTGCCTGCTCAGGGGTGCCACTGCCCATAGTAGGCTGGACCCACTCATATCAATCATCAATCAAAAATTGCTCACAGGCATTTCCTCAATTGAGCTTCCTCTTCTGGGATAATCCTAGCTTGCACCAAGGAGACAGGAAGGCTAACAGGAAACATGCCTTTCAGGTTAACCTCGTGAAATAAATTCTGTCACATACTATAGAAAGTATTGTATGTAGTTCCTCAGCATTTCCTCATCTAACCTACTCAGAGGTCTTTCAAGAGTTACATATTCAGAACCGGGCGGTGTTAGCAGATGTCTTTAATTCCAGCACTCGGGAGGCAGAAGCAGGAGAATCTCTGAATTCGAGGCCAGCCTGGTCTACAGAGTGAGTTCCAGGACAGCCAGGACTACACAGAGAAACCCTGTCTCAAAAAACAAAAAACAAAAAAAAAAGAGTTACATATTCAGTTAGAAATAAATGCTAATAAAGCTCTCCCCCAAGTGAGGCATTGGTAGCTGACTGTGGTCCTTCTTCAGGGACGTGGGCGCTACTGATTGCTTTCCAATGCTCTATGGATGGCACCACACTCAGGTACATATGTTGGCACTAATTGGAAACAGTGGTTTATTTTTTAAAAAAGAAAAAAGGCAAGGATATGAAGTTGGAACATAAATGTGTTGAGGGGCTAGGAAAGGGACATAGGAGGGTTAATATAATCATATTTCATTGTAGACACATATGAAGTTTTCAAAGAGCACTTTTGAAGGAGTTTGAAGGAGAAATGAAATTCTATCACTAACAACAAGAAAGCTTAGCTTTTCCCCCAATGAAAATGAGACCTAATTGTGAATTAGGATGAAAAAAATCCATATTCTACCAGTTGTCAGATAAAAAAATAATAATGATTTTCCATATCCTTCAAAGAAAAGTAAGCAACTGACCAAAAATAAGCTAGAGTTTAGATATCAGAAGTACCTATAAGGTAAATTTCATTCCGGAAGGAAGTCATAAATGGTATTCCTTAGTGATGAATCTTGAATGCCAAGATGCCAAGACTGGCAGAGCAATGGATCTCCCGGGGGAAATGTGTGTGCACTAGTGGCACAGAGGTTATGGTGTTAACCAATCACTTCTTCATTAAATCTGAAGCCTGCTCTTCAGGAGGGAACTTATTCCTGAAAGCGTAAACCTAATCAAAAGTTCATGGTTGGAGGTCACTGGCCCCAGAGGGGATCAGTTATTGTTGTTCTACTAAATTGTTATGTTGGCACACCACCTTCTAGATATTTGTAATCTTCAGTTACTGCTGCTCCTCACCTTTATCAGAGAAGTTTCTCTTTACAGTGTGAATGCAGAGATAACTGGGTTTTATACACATATGAAATTGTCAAAGAATGAGTAAAAGGTATTTCAAGAATCTCATTGTACTTCTACTATTTTCTTGTTTGATTATGAAAATCATCTCAATTGTTTTAGCCCAATAGACATCAATGTTTTCGTTTTAAAAGTCCAAGGAGACTTTTTTAGTATGATAGAATATCATGTTAATATTCTTCCATGTGTAAGGTCAGTCACTATGCAGGAAAGGAGGGTCATGCTTTCCCATACCAGTTTCATACAATTTTGAAAAAAACTCTTTGTAATTATTTTAATTGTACCAGATTTGCTGGAAACATGTCAGAAAGTTTAGAAAAATATGTAGATTACTCGTTTCAGATTTCATTAGATTTGTATAAATATCTCCTATGATATCCTTGCCAAACAACAATCTATACCCCAACTTGCATGAATGAAACAGTGTTTGCTGAATGATACACATAGATCAAATTTCTCAATGATAAATGTGCTTAACGTTCTCGAGCAACTGTACCGCAGCAAAGCACATATCAAGTGATGCAAGTCCGTGCCATGACCTACATGCACTGTACTTTTCTGTTTCTCAGTCTTTAACACTGCACAGATAAAAGAAGCACAAATACAACTAAGCCTTGACTTTAATTCATTAGTTACTCAATTCTCTCACTGTTCTGGGGATCAAACTCAAGGAATAAAGCTCTCCTCAAATGAACGATGTCCCAACCCTCTCTGCTTTTTAAAAATTTTACTCTATGTGTCTTCTGAGATAGATGCTGTGATGGGTTGTACATGCTCGGCCCAGGGAGTGGCACTATTATGAGGTGTGGCCTTTTTGGAGTAGGTGGGTCACTGTGGGCGTGGACTATAAGACCCTCGTCCTAGCTACCTGGAAATGAATCTTCCTCCAGCAGTCTTCAGATGAAGATGTAGAATTGATTCATCTCTATCCAAGACATCCTCATTCTGATGAGGACCCACAGGACCCTAAAGCATTTTACACAGGGTACCCTTTGTTTACACAGAGAATTACCAATGAATTTTATCTGAAGATCTGCAAATTTGAGAGCTCAAAAAAAGACAATTCCTCCTCAAACCACTTTTGTTCCACATTTCTAATTCTTTTTGTATCTTTCCACAGAATCTTCTCCATAATTTTCATTCATTTCTCAAGCCATAAAGCTCACAGTTTGCAAAATTTCAATTGAGTTTTCCTGTATCCTGTGTCAAACAGCTTTAAATGATACAATCACTTCATCAAAAAACAAAGGCATTTAGCAAACACTTCTCCATCATCATTTTGCCCTGAAATCTCTGGGACCTAAGGACACAGTTGTTCTCTTGTGTGTGTGTGTGTGTGTGTGTGTGTGTGTGTGTGTGTGTGCATATGTGTATAGATAATCTTCATTATGGATTGCTTACAAACTATATAAAATAATTTCACTGAATAACTATTATGCTGGTGTTTTTAAAATCCTCATTTATATTCCCCATGTTCATATTTTACAGTCCTACAGTTGGTGCTTTACAACATATATTATACCCTTCCTTTTTTTTGATAAATTCATGTGAAAACCTTTTTCTTGAGATGACACAAAAATCTAACAAGATCTCCATCCTTCTTCTATTCAAGTAAAACAAACTCTCCAACTGAAAGGTCTTATGATAGTTAGCACTTTCAGTTTCTACGAGACTTGCTATTTGAATACAAACGAAATTTAAATCATGAAATCACTACTATATTTTATTTATCCTGTTAATCACCAGCTACACAAAATGTGCTATAGTTCTTCGACTTTAGAAAATCTCTCTCTCTTTTCTTTTCTTTCTTTCTTTTTTCTTTTTCTCTTTCTTTCTTTCTTCCTTTTTTTTTTTTTTTTTTTTTTTTTTTTTGAGACAGGGTTTCTCTGTGTAGCCCTGGCTGCCCTGGAACTCACTCTGTAGACCAGGCTAGCCTCGAACTCAGAAATCTGCCTGCCTCTTTAGAAAATCTCTTATTGCTGTAACTACATCGAACGTATTATTATTTTCAGTTTGATGGCTGCAGTTTAGAATGGATTTACTTGTTTCTGTTTCTTGTCCAATACATTTTAGTTGCTTTCTTGACAGCCCTTCTCCATATTGGGCTGACTTTGCCTCTGTCTGTCCGTCTTTTGTTGCCTTCTGTTTTCCCCTCTTTTCAGCCAGCTTTATGTACACTTTCTGGAGGCTGTGGAGTTTGAATTGGTGACGTAATAAACTAGTTTAAATATTTAACTAATTTTAAATTTTTCACTTACTCGAGATGGAAACCTCCTACTCCCTCCACAATCTCATGTATATTGATCTGCTAATGTGGAGGGTAGATGGTATCCTTGTTAACTATTTTAAATGGCTGCTTGGAGCTGGAGAGATGGCTCAGCAGGTTAGAGCACTGGCTGCTCTTCCTAAGGTCCTGAGTTCAAATCCCAGCAACCACATGGTGGATCACAACCACCCGTAATGAGATCTGACATTCTCTTCTGGTGCGTCTGAAGCTACAGTGCACTTATTTATAATAATAAATAAGTCTTTGGGCCAGAGAGAGCAGGGACTGAGCAAGCAGGGCCGACAGAACGAGTGGAGTTGACTGGAATGAGCAGAGCTCCTAAATTCAATTCCCAACAACCAGATGAAGGCTCACAACTATCTGTACAGCTACAGTGTATACTCATATACATTAAATAAATAAATAAATAAATAAATAAATAAATAAATTTTTAAAAAATAAAACATAAATGGCTGCTTGGTATTTTCAGCTTGTAACTTCTAGGTAAGTAAGACATAATTGCAGAGAAAAAAAGCATGAAAGCTCAAGTTCTGCAATCTTCTAAGTCAATATTAGGCAAAATGAGTTTTTTTTTAAATTACTTTAAATCTTTGTAAAATGAGCCTAGTGGTGGTAGCACACACCTTTAATCCCAGCACTTTGGAGACAGAGGTAAATGGATCTCTGTGAGTCTGAGACCACCCTGGTCTCGGTTAGTTCCAGGACAGCTAAGGTTATACAGAGAAACCCTGCCTTAAAAAAAATCATTTAAAAATTATTCTAACACCCCTTTTCAAGTTTTTATTTCTGGTGTTTTCTGACTCCCTGTTGCAGTACTTTCTTTCAGGAGGTGTGGTCAAACATCTATTTATCCCAGAAAGGACTTCAATTACTAACTGAAAAATTATTCCTCCCCAGGCTGGCTTGATGAACGTGGATGATTCAGGTTCCTGCATTGCATAAAGCCCACCACAGTACACGACTGCTAGGACAGTACAGAGATGCATCATCCCTTACCATACCAAGCTTGTATGACTGCCCTATTCATATTTTCTTTCCATGCAAGTCATCCTCAGACAGATCATTCCCAACTGGCTGTCTCTTCTCTCAACTGCTTCTCATGGACTCATCTTTGGTTTCTTTGGTCAGTCTATTTAGGCATCATTCATATTGTGTGATATTTTCTCCCTGGGGAGTCAAGAACAAACATCTATTGAGAAAACAGAGTAGCAAGAACAGACCAAAGAAATGATTTCCCAGTGTCTAGTTTGGTTTACCAAGGGCAAGCTTACATAAGTTAGGCAGTTTGTCACCAAATAGGCCACTCCAACATGAAGGATGACTTATGGAAGCTGGGTCAATGGAACTCCCTGCCCAGTGAATATTCTGGTATCTATTCCTCAGAACAGTCTCCTCTCTAATAGCAATGTTTTACTGCTTATATAAGCAGAGGAACTTGTAAGTCCTGTAAGTTTCATGAACTTCCTGAGACTTTTGAACTTTCCTTTTCCTACCTGCAGGGAATTTTACAGTTCAAACAAAAGGGTTACACAACCATCTGAGAAAGTTTTTGAGAAGTGTGTTCTGTAGTTCTATTAGACTATGATAAATTACAGAAAGATCCTTAATATTGTCCTCACTCCACATGAGCTGCATTTAGCACATCATACCCAGGTGCCATGTACAGTTCAAAATATGCTATTCATCCATTTATCTACATATTTTAAAACACAGCACACAGTGAGAAAACAGCATGATTAAACTCAAGATTTCATGAAAAAAATGTAATTTTCATAAAAGGAGAGTTAAAGGATCTGGTATTTTGCCTCACAAAGGCAATTGTCCTTCATCCATGTCAGAAATAGAAAGACAAATGGAACTAATTATTTTTCTATTCTCTCTGCAGATATTATTTCATTATTACTAACAACATCATTTCCATATGAATGATTTGGATTTAGTGAATTGGAGACAAGTCATGTGGAAGTCGGTTTTGTCCAAGACACAAAAACACAGACATTTCAATAATCAGAATTCAGTTGTTCATTATGCTCAGTGATGGTGCAGCCTCAAGATGATTGCACCTTAAATAGGAAATAATTACACAAAATATTGTGGTTAGTAATAGTTCTTCCAACAGGTGAATCAGCTTAGAAAAGATCTTTATTTATGTATTAAAACTATCTTTATGGGCTGGGCGTGGTGGCACATGCCTTTAATCCCAGCACTCGGGAGGCAGAGGCAGGCAGATCTCTGAGTTTGAGGCCAGCCTGGTCTACAGAGTGAGTTCCAGGACAGCCAGGGCTACACAGAGAAACCCTGTCTAGAAAAAAAACAAAAAACAACAAAAAAAGTATCTTTACAAATACTATTGCTAATCTGAAAGTCTCAGTTATTATGGTAAACATTTAAATATATGTTAAAGCCAATAGCTCTCCCTCACACTTTAACTCTACTGTTAAATCCATCACAATGGATAATTGATAAGAAAATCACTGTAGAAAACTACAAAAAACATCACCCTGCAAATGATACAGTACCTATTACCCAGATAACTTAGGAAAGAGTCACTGTTTATAATAACTGTGTGTGACCCTAGAGATTAGTGAGACATTACCAAACACTGTCTTTGGTATATTAAGTCATGTATATTTCCCATAATTTTCACTCAGAAATGTGTACACACACACACACACAATTAGTTGAAAATAACTGAGGGTTGAATTACATTTAGTAAATTTCACATTCTAGAGTTATCATATGTAGTCTGTTTTAACTAACAATTAAGCTTTTGTACTAGATCAAATGTTTTGAAATTAAGTTAACAGTTTCATTATGACACAAAGACATATATCTAAAAATTCATGTTACTTTCCTCTTTATAAATTAATCACAAAAGTAATTTAGTTCTTGATTATGTGGGTATAAATTTGACACCACTGCTATAATTCTCATGCAAAGCTATGCACATTAGCAGGCCCAGAGTATATTAATCTATATGTATACGGTAAAATTTTCATGAAATTTTAAAGATTATAAATAGAACAGTATTACATTGGCCATTATGATGCATCTTGATTTTGAGACATAGGTTAAGAACCATCAATAATAAAGAATATTTCTAAAGCTGTCTTATTCATAATTCTTCTCCAAAGACATTCTTGTTTTTTAACACTATTTTTATTTCAAAAGAAGAGGAAGTAGGGGGTTGGGGGGGAAACAGGACAGACCTGTGAGAAGTAATGCTCTAGTTGTTTTTTGAGAGAGACAGGTAAGGAAGGAAGGAGGCAAGAGCAGAGCGACAGGGACAGAGAGATGAGAGAGAATGAGATTGATTCTATGAGTCCACTCTTCCTCCAAATGCAGGGTGACAGGACTCTCCAGAGCAGCTGGGAGGACTGGCTCAACGCTGCTGCAGTACCTAACAGAAGTACCGGGGTTTGGTTTTCTAGAATTTGTAGGAGCTTAATTCCTATCTATTTGAAGAGAAAACTGATGGGTCAAAAAAAAAAAAAATACGTGGATGGAAAAACCATGAAGAGCGAGGAAACGTTCATTGGCTGCCGGTGGGCAAATATTGACAGTGAAGTTGAGAAGAATAACAATATGCTTTAGGCCGCATTGCACTTGGCACTGGATCTTACGGAAAACAAAGTGCTTGACAACTATCTTAGCTGGATTGCACCCAGCGAAGCCAGGAGAGCTGGGCATATTGTTCTCTTGTTACAGAGTTAGCCATTAACCAGTGTGCCCCAAATCGGGCCACAACTTGGATCTTTTTGACAAAAACTAAGTCTTGGATATCATCCTTTCTCTTCAAGGTAGTCACAGTGACTTTCTGTAAAATAAGGGTGGTAACAAAATACTTTTTCTTGTTTGACACACTCTCTCTCTCTCTCTCTCTCTCTCTTTCTCCTTCCTTCCCTCCCCCCTCCCCCATTTGCTTCACTTTACAGATCATTCTTTCAGAGTCATCAAAACAACTTATGTAAAGGCCCAGGTCACATGTACAAATATTTTTAAAAAGCAGTTTATTGTCAAAATTAATAGGGGATGGCAGCTCTTTGAAGTACACAAATAGATAAAAGTTTTATTCTAAATTATGCAAATATGTGTTACAGAATATTTTTTTCATTATCATGTGGTCCACTTTTAGAAAGGAAGTCAATAAAACTATTGACTTCATAGAAAATGAAAATTGAGTAATTCTGGCTGAGGTAGTTTGGATAAAGTGTTTGTCTCAAGTTTGAATCCTCATTCCATAGTTAGTAATGCTGTTTGGGGAGGCTTAGGAAGTGTGGCCCTATTGGAGGAGGTATTTCTCTGGAAGCTGGCTTTAAGAACACAGCGTTCCTTGCTGTTTTGAGTTGCCTTTCTTTCCTTCCCGCTTGGGGCTTAAGATCTGAGTCCTCAGCTTCTGTTCCTGCCACCTGCTACCCCGGCCCCCAACTCTGTCATCATGAACTCTTATCCCAAGTGGAACTGCGAGCCCAAAGTAATCCTCCTGAAAGTTGACTTGGTCCTGGTGGGTTTTCACAGCAAGCACGTACTAGCTATAGAAAATAAGCAAACATCTATGCTGCTTCTATGTAGTGCGACTTTGACCGCCATCTTAAACTAATGCCTTTTATAGGTAGCCAGAGATATCTTACAAATATATCCTCTGTATCTATACGCTTCTATTCAGGTATTTCACTCAAGTCTCACTGAATATAGTTTGTGCGACTTTGTTTTAGAAATAAGATTCTCAACTGGATACTGTGATGAGCTTTTGATGCCAGCACTCAGGAGGCTGAGGGAAGAGGATATTGGGTTAAAGCAGATTGAATTACACAGAAAGGCCCCATCTCAAAACAGCAACATAACAATAAGGTTCACTTTTTAAGTCCTAAATGCAATTTTCCTTTAGGAAAAGAAAAATCATATATGCCACTAATGGTCTGGATTTTTATTAGAACAGAAACTAGCAGGTTTGAGATACCTGGTGCTCTGGCTAATTCTTTAAGAACACAGATGTCCAAGACCGCAGAAAAAGCAATTTGAGTGCTGTCTGCTTATGCATTCCGTTTTCTAATGCGAGACGCCTTACTTAACTTTAAAAATTAATAACGTTGATTAATAATGTTCCAACCTATGTGTGCAGCTCTCTTGCATGAGAGCAGTCTGGGTTTGAGGGCGGAGATCTTGCTGAACCTCACAAGCACACGTCACCTGCCTACAATGAGGGCAGTCAGGCTCCAGACCTGCCCAGGCCTACTCCCTCGCGACGCTGCCCGGCCCGACTGGACTTGCTCTGGGCGGCAGGATCAGGTCCCACCTCTGGGCTCTGAGCGGTTCGCTCTTCGAGGATCAGGGCGGGTGTGTAGCCGGAGTCGCTTCCTATTGGCCGACTTGCCGGGCGTCCGGACATCTGATTGGACGGCCCCGCCTCCCCACGGGCTGAGCTCATTGGACGGCGCCAGCCGAGGGGGCGGGGCGCGTTCCCCCCGGGTTCTTGAGCGAGCGCGCCGGGCCGCTGAGCCGGGCTGAGGCGCGGGAGCGGGGCTGCGCGGCGGGCTGCGGAGGTAGGGAGCGCGGCGGGCGGCGCGGGTGGTGAGGGCGGCGGGCCCGCGGCTGGCTGCTCGTGCCCCGCGAGCGCCCCGGGCAAGAAGAGCTCGCCGCAGTCCTTGGCGGGCGGGGACGGAGCTGCGGGCGCGCCCAGCCCTCCACTGTCCTGTCAGCCGCGGCCACCACACACACGCACACACAGACACACACATTCACACACGCGCGCGCACACACACACACACACACACACACACACACATACACACACACACACAAAGAGCGCGGCGGCGGTGCGGGGAGGCTCGCCCGGGCCCGCAGCGCTCAGGCCGCGGAGACAATGCGGCGGGCCGGACTCCGCGACGTGCGAGCCGGGAAAAGTTTGAGGCTTCTCCTCAGGCTGGGCCGAGCCGGGCCGCGGCTTTGGGGAGCCGGCTTCGGGACGGGGCCCGCGAGCTCGAGCGCCTGCGCGGCCCGAGGCGTGAGGAGAGCCTTTAATACTTTTTTTTGGAGCGGGCGGGGAGAACAAATACAAGTGCGGTCGGGCGAGAGGCGCTGGCGTGCCGCTGACGCGGGGACGGTATCCGTGGGAACCTCTCGGGGGCGAAGGCTGTCCGGGGCCTGGCGGGGGCGGGGTGGAGAGGTTAGAAGGTCGCAGAGCTGCGCTGCTTGCGACTGGCTCTGCTTGACCTTGGACCAATGATTTAACCGCTTAGATCACCTCGTGGGTGATCTCGGAGGCGACAGCCGCTCGAGTCTTGTAGCTTTGAAATGTGTCTCCGATGGAGATTTTTTTTTTTCTTTTCTTTTCTTTTTTCTCCAAGCCTCGTTGTGGTGCGGGAGTTGTGAAATGGTAGGCCGGGATATATTTATATGCACCCGGGACTCACCCTTCAGCCTTTCTCAGAAGTAACTTTTAAGTCGGGTGGCTTAAACACACCGATCCTTCCAGAGTGCAAAATAAGGTATCCATTACTTTATTTGCAATTCTTAAGACTGGTCTAGATACCCTGTTCGAAGTCCTTGAAGTCCTAGGGCCAGGACAGAACCAATCCTGAGGGTGAAGTGGCAGGTGCCCCCAGCAAGCCCTTCTCCAGGCATTTTGGAGAAGCGTGAAGTATTTATTATGCAAAGGAGAGCATAAACCAGGGCAGGCGTTTGTGTTTATGGCGTTGGTTTCTGTATCACTGGTTTCTACTGAAAAGTTTTGTTGAAGGGTGAGGTGTTGGTGGGGAGGGGTCTCCGGTGACAAGAGAAGGAGAAGAAAACTTTATTTGTAATCCAAGTAAATCTTAAAAGTAATGTTAAGTCTCCCTTGCGGGCAGGCACGGTAGCAATGCTAGTACATCTTGATCTAATTTTAATGAAGGATTGAAAATAGCCACCGTGTTCATATCACTGACGCCAAGTCAGCTCACTTACATAATCATCTTTGTTGAGATGTGTTAGTGCTGTGTATAATTTCAAAGAATAATTACAAAGTTTGTTCTGACACTGTCGTTGAACTATTATCATTTGAGATATGTAAAATAATGAAATCTTAACTTTTGGTTATCAGATAACCTACATTTTTCCATCAAAGTAAAACCAAACCTTGCTATGAACAGAACTCATGTAAATACTGCATATATATGTTATGGCAATGTATAAAGAATGTATTGGCTCTGTATGTACATGTTCAAGTACCACAGTTTTCTCACTTTGTGAGAGTGCCGCTTTTATAGCAGGTGCTCCGCTGGCTATTTTCTCCCCACCATGGAGCTTAGAAGCTTATAAACAATGCAAGTTTGTAAGTTAGATATTCAGCATATATTTGCTCACAAAAAATATCCAGTGCCCAGATAAAAATAATAAAAAGTCCACTCCACCCATTCTTAAAAAGAATTATTACCATGCTTTTCTGGAAAGAAGGGAGAGATAGCAAAGAAAAAATTTACAGAAAAATTCTTGTATCTAGCCTGAAAGTTTATGGCTTAAAATAGGAATGCATATTTAAAGACAAAGACAACTGGCAGTGTTTCTAGGAGAATGATAACAACGTTGAATTAACATAATACACTTCATGACCTAGTTTTATTTGAACATGAGCCATTGAAGAGGTGTGTTTCTTAAATAATCAGTGGCTGTTTGCATTGATTGGATGTCTAATTAAATGTTGTAATCATAACTATAATATTTCACTTGAGTGCTGCCTCATTTTTAAATTCATTTAGAAAATAACAGGAAAGCTTTCAATTTATTTGTAAGAAGGAATATTTTTAAAATCAAGTAAATACTCAGTGAGAAAAAAAATCTCAAATCTTATACCAAATGTAAATTAAACATCAAAAATAGCATCTTGCCAAAGTCTGTGCCCTAGACAAGCACTGGATGTGGAAAAGATCCATTGTGGACTATAGTTGAGACTTGCTTTGTAGCATCAGGAGAATACTAAGGTCTTAACACTGGGAGCTGGAACACTTACTGTAGAATTTGTGTTCTTTAGTCAGGTTTCCTAGTTGTGCAGCAGTGTCAGAGTTGGGAACAGTATATCTCAGGGTGTGCTCTTTATAGACAGGTTTCAAGGTGCACTTGCAGAACTTGTAAAACATCACACTATTGAGTATCTCAAATTAGATTGTTTGTGAATGGAACCTGAATCTGTATTCAGAAACTCCTTTCAGTTTGAGAGCTGGTCACATAAAATTGTAAGAATTAGTGTTTTAAGATAGTTTCTCAGATGCACAGTGCTTAACCATTTCCCTTGACTCCAGACATGGTCTCATCCCTCATCTACTGTCTTTGCAAGTCAACCAAGTTAAAGCCTGTTAGAGAATAACTAGAGCTCCCATGCTTCCTTTCAGTCCTGTTTGTGGGAATAACCTAGTGCTTACCATGTTAGCTAAATTCCAGGTTAGAGATTGAGAATAGCCCCTGGGATGGCAGCCTGAGAGACCATGATGAGGATGCTCAATGGAGAGCTGCCCATTTAACCTTTTAACACTCAACATTAGATGATTTGGGTAAAAATGCTGATACTTTGGCAGACAAGTATGTGGCTGCATCCATGTATCCTGCCTTCTACTGTCACAGATATTTGTTGACAAATTTCTGTAAGGGCTTCTGTAAGCTCTATATTACAAATGTCCCCTGACTTGTGAGGATTTTTGTGTTTATTGAAAAAAAAATTAGGGTGTGAAAGAGAAGTTGAAAGAATAGGCTGAATACTCTACCAGACCTGATCCCAATCATGACATTTACTGGCAGGTGATGTCAGATGCATCCTTGCCTGACCTCCTGTGCCTTAGCTGCTTTACCACAAAGATGGGGATAATAGTGCCTGTCTCATAGGAGTTGTTTTGAAAATTATGCAAGATTATACATCAAAATACCATGTGCAAATAAATGAGCACATTGTATCTATTCAGTAGATGTAATTTTTAATTGTAATCCTTTTAATTTTCCCTTTTAGCCCTGGAAAGTCATTGAAGAAGGAAAAGAGGAAGCACACTGGATGAGTTAAGTAGAGCTGAGCACATGGAAGGTCACATTAGGAAGTAGGAAATTGTTGAGCAGCGGGCAAATGGTTAGGAGGAAGATGGAGGTTGCAGTGCCAGCTATTAACTTGGGTTTCATGGTAGCTTCCTGGCTCAGGTGCTTTCTCTATCCTCATCCCCCTTTGTACCATCGTATTTTAGCACTTAATTATATACTTTCTTGAATCCCTTTGCAAAGCACTGATTATGTGGTCTGTCTCAGTCTTTGAATCCTGGCTTTATATTTTAATTTAGTATTACTGATTCTGAACTTTCTGGGCTTAGGGGTAGCAGCTGTTTTTCTTCTCATGGGGAGGTGGAGAGGGTCTAGCTCTTAGAATTATTGAAAGGATTAGGTTTCTGCCTATGATGCTAGGAATGGATACAGAATTCAGCTTCAGATTTGCTTTCTCATACAGGCATTTGTCAGTAAAGAACAGGAGTTCTGGCCAAAGAGGTTCCTACTTAGAGACTTATGACACTACCTGTGCTTAGTATTTAGATTTGTCAAAGTACTTTCTCTAGCATCAGTTCATTTGCTCCTTACAGCAGCTCATTAGAGAATGCTGTTAGCATAAGTGAACCAATTCCAATGCAGCACTTCAAATCCTTTCTCTTCATCTCTCTTCTCTTTGCTTGTCAAGAAAAGGAGTCCCATCCTGCTCTAAAAACTATCTCTTCATAGGTTTAGGAACAACCAATCATTGTGGCTTAGCTCAATGGCCATGTCTTTGTGTTGAACTACACAGAATCTGACCATTTTCTAGTCCTAGATAGTTCAAAGAGTCCCAACATCTTTAAAACTCTCACCCTACTTGAATTCATATGGTAGCTACAACCATTTGGCCAATTATTACCTAGTTATAAAGTCTTAATGAGAACATTATGAAAAAAGAAAGCACTGGACCAAATGAGTTTTAAGACTTCCCAGAGTTTGTGTGAGCCAAGTCAGTTTGCTCTACTTTCCCCATCCTTGAATGAAGATGATCTTACTATAAGCATCTTCCCATTTTGAGGGATTGAGTATACCTGGATGCAAATGTTTTTATAAGACCTGAATGCCTTAGGACCTGTTCTATCCCAGAGATTTATAAATGAAAAGTATTCACTTTAAAATTCCACATACCTTTTCTGATAAATGGAATATCAAAAAAATTACCTGGGGGACAAATTAAGTTCCTGTTGATAGATATTAAAAAGCAAAAACAACAAAAAAAAAGTGTGTATGTGTGTGTGGGGGGTAAATTTGTTCCAGGACCCACCCCTCTGTAGATACTAAAATCTGTGAGTATAAAGCCTTTATAGAAAGTAGCTTAGTATATGAACATAACCTCCACATATTTTGTCTCATCTAAAGCAATCTCTGGATGACTTAGACCTAATATAACATGATCCATGTAAGTAGTTGCTATATTGTGTTGTTCAGGGAGTAGCGACAAGCTAAAGTTTATACATGCTTAATATTAAATTAATATATTTGTTTGTTTTATGTATTGAGACAAGGTATTGCATTAACCCAATGTGGACTAGAACTTACTGTGTAGTCTATGCTGTCCCTGAATTGATAATTCTCGAGTTCAGCTTTACAAATTCTGGAATTCTGAGGCATGTGGCATGGAGCTTGGCATACTTTTACACACACACACACACACACACACACACACACACATGATCCATAGAAACTAGAATGTCATATGTGAAAACCAAAGTTATTTTACATTTCATTTTTATTGACTAATGCTGTGTAATACTTGGCTGTGTGTTCTTTTTTGAATCATTGTGTAACAAAGTCATAGATGGAAAAAAACTCTAGGTTAGATACAAGATGGACAGTCCACTAATCTGGCTGGTGAGTATTGTATAAAACTGTGTGTGTGTGTGTGTGTGTGTGTGTATGTGTGTGTGTGTGTATCTCACGTGCACATTATGCCTAAGTTAAGGATGCCCTGAAATTATAAGATGCTGTTATCCATTGACCAGACTTTAGGGATATCTCTTTAAAGTGTGTTGACATTTAATTGACATTTGAAGGTTCATTCTGTTAATCATACTCAAAGTGCTAAAGCTATGGTTGACTGCTTTGGAATTTTTACGTTCAGTCGTGCTTAGCATATAAAGTCTCTGGCATAATTGCTGCTTATTTAGAGAAAGTTTCCTTCTCTCAGAAAATGTGAATTATGCTTGTGTTGTTTTGTTTTTAAAACTTTGCTTCAGGCTAGGTAATGATAGAGGTTTGAATTTAAGTCTTTTCCTGTTAGTTGTATGGCGGTATTGTTTTTTCTTACATAAGTAATGGAAATTGTTTGGATAAATGAAGAGTACTTTTATTCATGTAAGAACTAGAGCTCTTCACAGCACAGTGTTAAAATTTAAACAAGTATAACTCTTAAAGTTGTGTATTTTTCAACAAACTTTTGAGAGCCTTTCAATTGTATTATGGTGGATTGAAACTATAAATGCAATTTTTTTTTACTGAATAAGAGTTCAAAAGAACTATTTTCATAGTAAACTATATTGACTTATTGTCAGTATAATTTTATTATAAACACACTGTAAAAATACAAAAAACCCAATTATTTCTTTTTAAAATGCTAACATTTTATTGCTTTATCCAGAGAATATCTGATGAAATGTTTTAAGATTTATGGGACTTAAATTTATGAAAATGGACTTTGGGAGTATTTTTGATATAGTTAGTTCAATGGACTTCTAAATTGGTGAATTTTTTTTTCTTTCTTTCTTTTGGTTAGTTTACTTAATATTGTCCATGGTAAAATGGTAACAATTCTTACATAGCTTAGATTGGCCTTGAAATCATGACCCTCCACCCTCCAAAATATTAATTTTTTTTCAATTTTTAATTTTAGGTGTATGTACATTCTGCCTGAATATTTATCTGTACCATATGTGTGCCTGATACCCATGGAGATTGGAAAAGGGTGTCAAATACCCTGAGACTAGAGTTACAGCCAGTTATAAGTCTCCATGTGGATGATAGGACTAGAACTTGCGGTCTCTGGAAGATTATCACTAACTCTTCAGCCCCCAAATTATTATTTTTAATATTTATGGAAATAACTTTTTTCTAAATTATGATTGAAAAAATAACGTTTTGACCATTTTTAATGATTAATCTTTCAAGTACCATATGTAATTTTTAATGTTTTTACCTTAAAACAGCTATTAAGTAGGAAAATTTAAATTGAAGTTTAAACCAGAATTTTTACTTCCATGAGAAATTTTAGACTTTGCATACATATATGGCCTTCATGCTTAAATGCATTCTGCTGTAAATTTTGAGATATCATTTACGCATTCATATAATTCAAGTAAAGCAAACATCTCTCTTGGCACAAAATTTGATATTTCTTATTAATTTTCTATATTGTCTTTTCTATTCTTCCCTGTCCTCCATTAGAACTGTTCTTTTTATTTTATGATGAACCCTCCTTCAAATGAAAGGTCATTTTCTTTTAGACATTTAACTTCAGACTATCTTATTGTGGGCATAGAGGATATACCGTGAGACACAATATTATTTCAGTAAAACCTAAAGAATACAAGTCAATGCAGTTCATATGCACAATACTCAGACCAAGGATGACATCTCAAACTTTGTACACTCTGGTTTCGGTGCATTTTCATCAATAGCTAGTATTTTAAAATCAGATATAACTATACTTAATTTTAATATAAAGACTGATATCCACAGGAAGCTTTTTTTTAGTTTTAGTCTGTTGAATGGATAATACATTAACAAAAATAAATACTTGCTATTATTCTTTTATTTAATATTCTGTCGTTCAGATCTGGAGATGGCCACAGGTCATTTATTTAACGCATTTATGAGTTTTCACATACTAAATTTTGGCCTAAACACTTCGCAAGTGTCAGTTTATTTAATATTGCCTATGTTTTTCATTTTGCAAATGAGAAAGTTATGATACAAGTATTTATGGCAGTGTCTTTAGTTGGGTAGACCGGCTGTAAGAAAAGTAGGTAACAGTCTTGGTACTAAATATGTGCAGGATCTGGGGAGCTATGGATGTGTTTATTAGGAAAAGATGGGACTCAAGCGTGCCCAGTATAAAGAGCAGCATGTGGTTCTAGAAGCACAAGTCAGATGCTCTCAGGTTGCACCAGCCCACCAGGTGGAGAGGAGGCTCCTGCCCTAGTGCTGAGGAGCCCTCATGTCTCATGTCTTCCTCCTCCTCCAGGCATTTTCGGCTGACTCAGGCAGTTTTGCCCCAGGAGGGTTTTCCTTCTCCCTCACTTGGAAGCCCGGGCTTTGTAAATAATAGGAGAATTTTTTTTTTCTCCCGGGTTTAATTTCAGGCCAGTTTATCCTCCCCTTGCCCTTCATATATTTCTTTGAAAATAGTGCTCAATAGTGTGTTACAATTGTATATAACTATGAGACTGATAGTGAGTAACAGAATTAAAGGGCAAAGCAATCTTTTGTTTGAATTCAGGAGAGAAGATGAGAGCGGTTAAATGTAGAAAATGAGGAGAAAAGAAACATTGTGGAAATGAAGAGATAAATTGGGATTGGGAGGCTGATGGAAACTGAGAGGAGGATTGCTGCTTTGCTTCTCACCCACACCTCCTCCCCACATTCACAGTAACAGGCAATGTCACTGTCTTTTGCCTGACATGCTGAGCCAGGGAGTTGAGACTCGTGGGAGTGGAAATTTTCTTCCTTTTGCATTTTGAGACTTGGGTGTGCTGCTTTAAGATGCCACTGGTATCTCAGTAATGTTTGTTTATACCGGATATTTTCTGGGTAGCCATTGTGGATAGGGCTTATAATACAAACAGTACTGTTAGGAAGACTGCAGAATCTCCGCTGCTATGTTTATCTTACTAGTTAAAAACCTGCTAGCACTTCTGAGCACGTTTAGAAAACTCCAGAGGCAATGTTAAGAATAGCTTTAGTAGAAAGAAAGAAAGAGAGAGAGAGAGAGAGAGAGAGAGAGAGAGAGAGAGAGAGAGAGAGAAAAGAAAGAAAGGAGGAAGGGAGGAAGGAAGGAAGGGAGGAAGGAAATAAATTAAGATTTGGTGTTGACCAACATGCAAGTTTTTCTTTAGACAGTATAAGTTAGGGTTGAGCATTTTTTAAAACAAGTGCAAAGGTAGGGTTTGTTTTTTTAAAAATATTGTTTTCTTAATCATCTAGATAAAAGTGCAGCACTTTCATGTCACAGAATATAAAATTAAGGTGAGAAAGAATTTGGAGGGATTCTAGTCTTATATTTAAATTCCATTTTGGTGACTTATAAAGATCCTTATTCAGATCATGGGTCTCAAAGTATTTCTTCCTGATTTATGATTGTAATAGAACACAGTAATTAAAATTGTGATCATCTCAAAAAAGGCACATTGCTAGTCTTATTTTAAACTTTCTGGTAACTAATTTTACACCTCTCCTTCACTTTTTATCTTATGTGTATAATAGGTAGATTACGCATTCACATTTATGAAAAATAGTCACTTTAAATAACAATGTTGAGGTATATGGTAAAACTATTGATTTGGAGAAAGTAATTTCCAAGTGATTGTTTCCTAGGCATCTGATAGGGTTTGTTCAGATCCCCATATATGAAATAAAGAGAATTAACAGTGCCTTTCCCAGCCGTGACATGGCCCTGGAATTCTGTTCAAACATTCGTGGACTCTAGGAAACAGAAAGGGATTCCCTTGTATTTAATCTTGTACTTATATATTTTTTCCTATTGTCATGAAAACATTTCTCCTCCTCTGACACTGTTCTCATTAGACTCTAAATTACCTCTGTGCCCACTTTTCCATGTTAGACAGACATGGAACCTGGGCCTAGAAGCTTGTAGAGTTGTTCCCAAGCTGCCTTGCTCTCTCATCCCAGACCCATGAGCTTCACAACTGCCGCTTGTTTATTGCTGCTTTTCCTGTGCTTGTGCTGTTCACCTGGCCTGAGCTGTCTTTTAACTTCACTCGTAATGCTTAACTTTACAAGTGAAATTTGAGCCAGTCACATTGGAAATGTCAGCCATTCCTAGTGGTTCATTTCACATTCAGCAAATCCACTGAGTGCTTATTGACTGTTTAACTGTTATTTGAATAAAAGTGTTTTTGTTGTGTCTTTTTTTCTTGCAGATTTATAGTTATTTCATGAAAATCTAAAAAAATAAAATCTTATTTGAGCCACTGAACTTTAGATAACTCAAAACACTTTAAGTCAAATATTAACTTGCCATAAAACTCTCCTGAAAGTGTTTAATTTTCAGATTAAGCAAGCTATTTTCAGCTAAATTGCCATTCTCTTATGAAATGGTATAAAGTTGTGAAAGCTGATTGAAAGGTTGGATTGTGAATAAGACTTTTGTCCTGATTTTTATACGCTTTATTGCTATGGACCTTTTTTGTTCCCTGCTTGTATTCCATATTTCTTACCAAACAGTTCTGTAGACAAGTTCTTCTACAGAAAGCTTTATAAGTTAGCTTCTAACTGCTATGTCTGTAACGATACTTTCAAACAGTTGTGTAATGAATGCTTCTATTTAAAAAGATGTGGGTGTGGAAAGTGATGGTGAATGAGTTCAGGGTAATTGGTGACTCTGTATTAGAAATATCATTAGTTAAGGGAAACCTGCTTCCATGATTTATATATCTTTAATTTTAAAAATCTTTCTACCTCCTTTATGCAGTTCCCACTGTATCTCATAAATTAAAAAAAATTAAGGAATTAGAATCATAGTGCTTTATAGCTGTAAGGATTCTTTAGAGATTTTAATTAACCCTCTTATAGAGAAAATTGACATTGTGTGATCTAATGAAATCAGGTAGCTATTGGGTTTAAAAACCCAAATAACATTTTAATATTTTGTTTCCATTAGTATATATGCTGTTCTACTTAAGCTACCCTAACTGCTGATAATCAGAAAATGGTAATGAGGGGACATAACTAATAGGGACATTGGTCCCTTGTCTTTTTACACATACCTTGGTCATTTCTCCAGGGAGTTCTATGAAGGGCAGGTATTGCTGTTTCCTTTCATAGAAAAAGTAGCCCAGACTCAAAATTATAGATCACCCTTAGCCCCCAGGTCTGCCAGGTAATTCTATGTTCCTTGTCTTTCTGTTATTTAAGAATCACCAGCTGGTCTTGGAGAATTCTCACACGACAGAGGGTGGGGAGTAACATCTTCCTATTGACTTTGGCTGTCTTTGTTGAGTTGTAAGTTCCCCCAAAAGGCTGTATAATTGTAAATATGGTGCATTTTAAGATGATGTCTTAGAGATTCAGCCAGCATATAACAAGTACCCACTTTCTGCAGGGCATCTCTTGGGCACTTCAGTAGATGCAGAGGTAGAATCTTAACCACAGGTAGAGAGAAACTAAAGGTAGTCTCTCCTTTCCAAAGACTTGCTTTCATGGGAATATGTGAAATATACTGGTCCCTATGTCTGAAATCAGTCGTTCTTTCTAAATATGTGTATTAAAGTTCATATGAAAGTAATGTACACTGTATAGAAAAGCAGGAAAGTGAGATTTTAACATAGTAACTGACTTCTTTTTTGTCTTGACTTTTTTTTTTTAACTTGATAGTCTAATACTTAAAGCATAACACTCTGCCAAGGCATAGCTTTGAAAGCATAGTTATAATTGCTTTCAGAATGAGTCAGTTTGGAAATATGGTATTCTGGACATTTTATGACAATTTATTATTAAAGACTCTAAAATAGATGCTTTATAAATGCTTTCTAAAATTAAAAAAATGGGTAAGTAGTAGATTACTCTATACTTAGCAATACTAGATAACTCAATTTACTATCTATCTATCTATCTATCTAAGTTAAAAGTGGTGTTTTTCAGTTAGTGATATTGGTAAACAGACTTTTTTCTTTTGAAATAGTCTTACTCTTCTTATTCATACTAGCCTTGAACTCCTGGTCTCAAGTAATCCTTCTAAAACTACAAGTATGTAGCAGCCCCACCTCAAATAATGGTTTTGAGACAGTTTCCCTATATAGCCCTGCCTGATCTGAAGCACCCTTATATATTGTGTAGCCAGGCTAGCCTCAGCTTCTGCCTCCTGAGTGCTGTGATTACAAGTATGCTTCACCATGCCTGTTAAAAAAATATTTTAAAAGGCAACATTTGTTATAAAAGTGTTCACATCTGAAGCAATATATTACCTTCAAGGTATAGTACTGACCATGCTGAGTTTTTACTGTATGTGAATTAAAGCTTTAGTTTTGTTTCTTTTTTAAAGCATTTCAGCATATGAGCTCATTTCTGTCCTGTGATTGTTACAGTAAAACTTAATATTTGTGATATTTCTTTAGAAACATGCTATGTTTCAGCAGAAACAGGAGGGTTTTTCTGTTCTCTGGAAGGAGTCTAATGGAGCACTAGTCCAGAGGGAAGAGCTGAGCCAGCAGACTGTGGTCTGAGGGAGGTTGCCTGGGAACTGCTGACTGTGAGGTCAATAAAGGGAGGGAGCTGAAGTGGATAGAATGGAGTGGGAAAGTCCCCTATTAACCTGGAGGCTGGGAGGCCCTGACCTTCTGGAATCTCCCACCTTAGTGGAAATACTAGGGAAAGTAAGAAAGGACAACTACTAGCTAATGGGGGTGAGTGGAAAGTGAGTGATAAACCCAAGGTCCTAATGTCCTTGAGAATATCTGAATTTGACCTAAAGAGCAACCAGTTCTACCTCATCATAAAGGGTGATTTCAACTCTTTAATTTTTTGGTTAACATTTTTGTTAATTTCATAATAAAATATAATTATTAATGAGATGTTAATTGTCTCTTATTTTTCTAATGCATGCCTTCTCATACTCTACAAATGGTCCAGAATACCAGAATAGAGTACTCAACAATGAGCCATGGCTGTGACTTTAGTGCTGCAAGCCTGATGTCATTACCAGCATTATGTTGTTGATGTAGTTGTCTTGGTATTGGCTTCATTATGCTGTGACAGGGATAAGAAGAAAGTGGCATAGTAGATATCAATTGATATGCAATAAATCCTTAGGTATGCCTCAGTTGAACTGAGGTTATAAATGTGTACAAGACCAAGCATGATGATACATGCCTATATTCTCAAAATTTGGTCAGTGGGGAGGCAAGAATATCAGGGAATCAAGGTTAACCTCTTTTACATACTTCAGGGGGCTACATGAAAACCCCCATAAATACCCACCTAAAGTACAAAAGTCTTCAGAAATGAATACATGCATTTTACCCTTTTAAAATTTATTTTTTCTGCCGTTTTGAGGAATGCTAATTGAATAAAATAATTATGTTCATTCTAGACCAGGAGAAGATTTAGACTTCATAAATTTAATCTTTACTATACAAGATATTATCTTGTAGATAATTTTTTTGTAGAATTTGAGTTTTAAATAGTTGTTTGTATGAACAAACTCCATGGGAAGTTCCTCCAAATAATTTTCATAGCTTCTGTTAATTTTCACAAAACAAGGTATATAGCAGGTAGATTTTTATTTATATTACTTTCAATAACAACAAAGAAAGTTATGAGCAGATTCATTGATGTCATCATTAGCAAGAAATGCAGTGAAGATGACACACAAACTCGAAGCCTAGCCAAAGCTAGGAAGAAAACTAGGCCTGGAAGAATGAGTCAGAGAAGGTGCACATTGGTTTTGAAGTGTAGAATTGTGTTTGTACATTTAGTTATTCTCTGTTTCAGATGAGTTCTATGCATGCTTTCTACAATAGGAGAGAAAGACCGGTTGCCATTTGTTCTTTACAGGTGTGTCAAAATCAAAACAGGAGGTGTGATGCCAGTACTGTTCACGAAGCTGCCCTAGGGTTCCAGGAGTCCCTGGAGTAAAGAAGGATTCAGAACCTGGGCACTGGACCCTGTGCTGACAAGGAGCCTCCCATTCGTGGACCGACCACCACTATAAACATGCAAATGGGAAGTTGGCCGTCTACATGGATAGGAAGGAGCAAGGTAGAAGGAGGAAGAAGCAACTTTTTCTGGAGAGGCAAAGCACCGTGTACTTTTTCATTTCTATGACTAGCTAAGTAAAAGTTTTGCTAGATTTTAGGACCAGTCTTAAAGTCTTCTCCATTAGAATGAGTTAATCCTTCAAATAGTTAAAACAAAAAGGATGTGAGGAAGATATACAACCTTTCAATGACACCAGAGCTGCACTGTTGGGCTGACCAACTGAGGGACTTTGACTTGTAGAGTGCTCACAGTTTAGAAGTTGAAGTTTGTTTTCTATGTTCAAGGGTTGTATAAGGGAGATCAGGGATTGATATACTGAACAAAATTGAATCTTATTCTTCCATATTTGCTAACATATGTTTTTAAAGAACAGATATTATTCATTTTCCAGATAATGGGAAGACATTTTTAGTCAGAAGGAAACTTAATTAGTTCAGATATTTTAGGTCAGTGGTTCTCAGCTGAAAAGGTATAGTAGAAACTTTGACTGCTTTTCCCAGGTATACATACTAGCAACTTCCCATCATTTGAACAAGAGTTGCAGAATCAATGAGGGAAAATGAAATTCAGATATGTAGGGTTAGAAGACACCAACTAAATAATCTTATCTTTTCTCAACCCTCTAGCTTTGAAAATTATGCTCAACAGCAAAAAGAAAATCCTAACTCATTAAAATAAATATGTTACACAGAACCTCACCTAAAGGGGCAAAGTTATCCAGCATCCATTTGACTAAATCGATTTTCTCTTTCATATGATTTCTTGCTGTGCCTGTGTCTTGCTGAAATACCCTGTAGGTATAGACTGTGACGTACTGGACTGATACTTGTTAAATGTTCTTGTGTTTTTGAGCTCTTGATCTTAGTCTTTCATGTTTTGGAATTTTTTTTTTCATGTTTATTTGTAAAGTGTTGTGCAAAAGACTAGAGTGGTGCTAAAGTTTGATTACTCCACATAGGATTGTTATTGCAAGCTTTTTGTGTAGTATATACCAAGAAATTACCATTTATTATTTTTAATTTAAGGTTATTACTCAAAAGTGGACTGATTCTAAGGCAACTAGGAGACCCTTCACTTTGAGAAAAATGTATGAGTGAAAATACTTTCTTTTTGTAAACAGCTCCTGATATACAATATCCTCTGGGGTGCCAGTTCTGGTATTTATGTTTTAATTAAAGAGCCCCTGCCTCTCTATTTGTGGGCCACTTAAACAAGTGGGTGTCTTGGTGAGAAGTTCAGGAGGTTGGTGGTTGTAGCTGAGTTTAGGATTGACTCAACTCTGGGCAGCAGTGGTATATGAATGCCAAGTGCTAAGAATGTTTGGAATGTAGACTTGCCAGCACTGATAAAGTTTGCTTTGTTCCCCTGTGTGACTTGACCCATTGAGAAATTGTGGTTCCCTAGGAAGTTTTAATAGTTCAAAATGTTTAGTTAATAAAGAAAATGGCCACAACATAATTCAGCTTGTTTTCACCTGCTGCCTCAAAGATTAACTTTCTTAACCATAACGGGATAGAACTGTCCCTTGCTTTGAAAAAGAAATTTATGGAGCTCATCACATTTGTTAGTTTCCACAAACATGAAGCTCTCTGTGGGGATTTTTTTTTTTAATCATAAAATCCCTAAGGCGTTGGCAACTAAAATTGTGGTAACTTCATCTAAAACCAAATCTCAGGGGAAGGCACACCCACTTCTCTGTACCAGCTTAATCTTTCACTAGACTCAGAAGGGTTTTGAATTACTTCAGGAAAAGTAGTGACTGATAGAGCTTAACCTTCCGTTTTCCTCATTTATTTTCATTAGAGAATGGGAGTGGAATTCAGAACATTCAGATGTGGAGTTAATGTGCGTCACTGCTGCCAGCCCCTGCTGCCAGCGATAGGTTCTGTGTTTTTCCAGTGGGAAACTCTGATCCGCAGAGATGCATGCAAACCTGCACCTCCTTGCTCTTTTCTGCTTTCCTCCTGATTGTTGCTTACTCTTTGGAACATCAGCTGACTGTACAGAGCCTCTGTGGAAGCAGATTTCAGAACAAAGGTGATCTGTAAAAGCAGCACGTAAGTCTTGGTTCTGTCTGTTTCCTGTTCTTATTTGATAGTTTTAAGCTTCCCTACTTTGGTGTTTATGTTGAATGCTCTGTACATAATAGAAGCATTTTCCTTGTTAAATTTTCTCAAAGGATTTCGATAAACTTACTCATGTTCTAGTCCTAGTAAGTCACTTGCATGATTGTTTCTTATGGCCAACAGTAATGGGTGAAAGCTATTTATTCGTGTTTTCATAAATGTGTTTGACACTTAGTAGATGAATAATAAATGTTTCTGAAACATATAAACTATATCTTACATAAACTTTAGTTATATTTCTAGGGCATCGAGGCTTTGCAGTTTACAGAATGTTGCCTGTACATTTCAGAAACTCCCGCAGAGCACTTCTCAGGTCAGTAAGACAGAATGCTGAAGAAGGCATATCAACGTTGACAGTGAGCGACTGTAAACATCCTCGACTGGAAGCTGTGAAGCCACAAATGGGCTTTCAGTCGGATGTTTGCAGCTGCCTACTGCCTCCAACTTCAAGGAGTAATTATCTTGTTGGCTGAAACCAATACCTTGCTTTCTCTTTGATTTATTTTTACAAAGCTTGGGTGGAAAAGATAAATTAAACAACTTCAAAACCACAGAAGTGTTCTTCCTGTGCATAGAATATGCAATATATGTACTCAAAAAATATAACAGTATTTTTAAGCTAAGCAAAGAAATATATTATGTATTTTTTTTAAACAAATAAGACAGTGCTTCAAAAATTATTTTAAAAAGTAGGCTCTTTAATCTACTTTTATTTATCAAATCTCAGAGTAGGTTTTTTTTTTTTTAGGTCAATTCACACACACCAAAAACATCGTGTTAATGTAACTAAATTATTTGAAAAGAGAGGAAGTAAAATCCAAAGTAGAGCATTAATTCATGTTTCATAGTGCTTGAATTAAACCACCTACCCCTTCTTGGTTTAGTATTTCATGAAGTAATGATTTTCACCTTAATATAGTATCTAAAACATTGCCTCAGGTAACTTGAAAAGTATATTTGCTTTCTTTTGCTTGATCTACTATAAAGTCTTGATTGAGATTTTCCTTTTAACTAAACTGATAAAGTAACTCATCTCCCTTTAAAATAGTACACCAAATTCTATTCTTTATGAAGACAATTTCAGAATGGGAAGCCTAGCACAGATCCCTGAAAGACATAGTTTCTAATTTGCCTTTTTTGTTAGTCTGTATTTTTCTTATGGCTTAATGTGAATGTTCATTTAAATTATAGGAATGAGACACCTTAAAAAGAGAAATAGACAGCATCTTTACCTTGTAAAGCACACTCTTTGAAACAGCAGTTTCATTACTGTAGAAATGACAGCTTCTATTCTCCCAGTTAATATCATTAGTCTTACTAACAGGAGTTCATACTGAAAGAGTATTCCATTCCATATGTGCTGGCCATGCTGATGGCTGGAAAGATAGGTGACTAGAAGTCAGTTTTTCTCATACATAAAGACACCAAGTGAGAAAACTCAATTAGTCATGCCAGGCATGAGGAGTTGGTTGACTAACACTGAAGCCCCAGGGTCTGGAACTGAGCAACATTGCTTTAATAGGTAAACTGAAAACATTTAGTGTAAGTAACCCAGCTGTGTCCCAGGGAAACTAGCAGTATTTCCCAGGGAACGGCTATAAGTTTGAAGAAATTATTTGACCTTCACTTCCTTTATATTTACCCCTATGTTGTCTCACACTTCTTTCCTTGGTTTGTTGACTTCTAAATTTTCCACTGTCCACTAACTACTCTTTGGTTATTTCTTTTACATACTTACTGGAATTTTTTTAACTTGTAAAATTTGCTTCATTCTTAGATGTAAACCTCTATTAATTATTTTGGTTAGTTTTGAAATTAATACCTGTTATGTCTTGTGCTCCTCAATTCCACAGTAATAATCTAAAATACTGTTTTACAATAACAATAATGTGCTATTTATAGCTGAAATACGATCTGGATTTTTTACCCCCATTTTATTAAAAATAAACTTCAGTGTAAAACAGCAGTATTACATTATAAAATTATATTGTCAAAGTATTGTGTACTTAAGATTGAGTATCATTTTATATAAATCAACTATTACTCATTATTTTTACATGTATTTTCTTTAATTTAAAATCACATCCATATCTGCACAATAAAGCACCTTACATGAACTACAACATAAAACTGTTCCTCTTCTTGCTCCCCCTTTTCCTTTCATGTTGGGCCCTGTGCTTGCTCGGCAATGGTTCTTAAACTAAGTACATGCCCAGAGTTTTCAAGTGGCCTGCAGCAGGTCAGTTACTGAAAATAAAACACGTCCTCGGTGCTGGAGAAATAAACCTAAGTGTTCATTTCTTCAAAACCAGTAATGTTTTAAAAGTGAGCAGCATACCTAAATAGCCTTAAGTAGTGTAAATATAGTTTTTTATTTGTAATTGTCCAAAATAGAAATTGCGACAGCCTTTGAAAGGAGATTTCTGAAGGAGGTATATAAGATCTGAAAGTGGCATTGGTGATTGATTTAAATGATACATTTTTCCTGACCTTAGAACTCTAGCTTGAACCTGAACTTAAGTTTATGGTGATGTCGTCATAAATAGCATACATGTGTAAGTCCTTTGCTCTCTGAGAAGACAGCTGCAAGCTGTGAGGGTTGTGATGGCTAGCAAACAGATTTCTTATCTAGACCTGTGGACACCATCTCTGCCTGCTTTGATAGTAGATTGTGTTGTTTTCTTTTGCGAAGGTATTACCTAAATGTTACCATCAAGAAATAAGTATTTTCTAAGTATTACCAGGTTTTGATGGTTTATTAACACTAATTTGAAGTTGCTAGTTGTTCTTATCTATTGGGAGAGTTAATATGACATTAATTATTTGTTTTAACTTTTGAAGTGATTTAATGAAATCTTAAAGATAATTGATAGTGAACTATCTTAAGAGACTTGCTAAAGGAACTGAAAATTTTCTTTACATGGCTCTCTAAGAAGTACAGAATAAGTACTGGATATTCTAAATAATTGGGAAGCTAGGCTTGTTAGTTTATATTATAGTTGTTTATATGCACGACTAAGCAAATTTAGGACTGAGCCATTTGAAATTGAGGTTTTTATGATTGTTATTTTTCTTCTCCATTTTTAATCCTCTTGATGCCAGAAATTCAGTAAATAAGAGTATTTTGTTGGTGGTACATTTTTGTTTGTTTTTATAAGTCCACTAAATGTGGAGCAGCTAATGAAATGGCTCATTGGGTAAAGGTGATTGACTTTAAGACTGATTGATGTCTTTTAATGCACTGACTGCTAGTCTTGCAATTAAATATTCTTTAATAGACTTCCTTGGTGGTTATTCATAACAGGTAATCTTTCACTAATATATACTTAAAATCAGGCACTGTGACTGTGGTGAGCAAGTTGGTATTGCCAAGTGATATTTAATCTGCCTTTCTAATCTGTAGATTTAATTGTTATATCAACTTAATGATGCAGTATGCATTAGAATGAAAGTTTCTTGATGGAAAATGAAAATTAAAGTAGACTGGGGGTTCATCCATCACAAATACTAAATATGAACTTACTGTCTGTTTAATAGGCATGATTAGAGAGATTAGTGAAGAATGCCCATTTCCCTTTCATTTATGAATCTTTCTTGCTAGAGAACAGAAAATAGTGTGATACTGTATCATAAGTTGTTACATTCGGATTTCTTGCAAGGCTGATCATAATATCTAAATTTTGGATTTGTGATTTTTTTAGCCCCTGCTCCATTGTTTTAGTCCATTGTGTTCTTCCTCTTGTTCCTTCCTCTACACAGATAAATGTTCTCTTTCCACCCATGTCTACATGCAGACACATAATGTCTTTGCATACTTGCACACATACATATGCATGTATACTCATACTTTGTTTTTTGGTTCTAAATGGGATTTCCTTAGGGAAGGATTCCTTTATTCCCTTTAGTTCATGCTGTAGCCTCTTTTGTCAGGAGTCACAAGTTTTACCATTTGACATGCACAGAGGACAGCAAGTAAGTGATCAGAAGTTCTCTCAGTAACAACTAGGACCTTACAGTGAGTAAGGCAGTCCCAGAGAGGCTAAGCAGAGTTCTGCCCGGTAATCCTTACAGCAAATAGTGGCTACTTTAAAGAATACTAGTCAACATTAGATTTGTATTTGTTTCTATGAAACATACTTTGGATTTTGAATTTAGTTTAATGATACAACCTTATACATAGAATTTGATTCTTCCAGAATATGATTTTTAAAAAAAAGATAATGGCTATTATTTATTTATTAGCTTTAATAAATACCTCACTTATAGGAAGGCTAGTGAGGATATACATAAAGAAAAAAATCTTTGCTCCCTGTAGTACTAATAGGTGGAGATATGCAATGTTAGGTGGACCAGTGACCAGCATCGCCTGAATCTGACCTGAGACCAGTCTTCTCAGGAAAGGTCCTGCAAGAACTCCATGATAAGAAGAGGAGAAACAAACAATAAAATGTCACTAAGCAGGGCATTTTTCCAACCCAATATAATATGCAAATAAGCTAGGCTAGAATAATTTGTTTTACATTCCTTTACTCTGATTGGGCTATTAAAGAACAAAAGAGTTTTAAATAATGAGAGGAAATAAAAGCCAAGAATTGGTCACACCATGTGATTTAAAACTTAGGCAGGAAAGCATCCTTGAGGAAGTCTGTACAGAAGGGATAAGGACCATGTTCATGAGCTTTCAGTGATCATTTACTGGGCCAAGTGTGGACACATTCTTCTGGTTGTTTTGGCAGAAGAGTGTGGACAGAAAGGGAAGGAGAGAAAGAAAGGCAAGGAACGATACTTATGTACGCCTTTCCTTTCCCTGGGTGCCACAGCTTGCTTTTCAGCAGTTTTCCCTGTGGTGGCATTTAAATGATTATGAGAAAAATATGTTGCTGCTTGGTGCTTTTAGTAATGGTGCCATTGGTAAAATTGTAGATGTCATTTGCCAAGCACTTTTCAGAGTGCTCTATTGTATCTGTCACAGCTGAACTGTCACAGTCTTATCTTTACAAATAAGGAAACTAAGGCAGGTTGGGTTACATAGAGCTTCTAAGCAAATGGGAGAGAATGTAAATTCCTTAGGCTCGCACGCTAAAGACCAACCAATTTGAGGTGAAAGGGCTATGGAAGGCATATGAAATATACTCTCAACAAGTGGAGAAAATGAAATACAAGGAAGGTGTGGAGAGAAATGTTGGAGTGCGGGGTGGGTGCATGCCCTCAGAGATGGCCTGGATTGGCTGGTCCGCTGAATGGAAAGGGTGTCTGGGAGCAGTATGGTGGGAAAATAAGTAGAATATTTGGGAAGTTTGAAAGTGCAAAAATAGCTCTCCAAACATAATCGCAATGGTAAGCTACACTTTGAAAGAGAGTTGAATTATAGGTTAAACTTATTATGCAGGCTTGTTTTATGTCTCTTCAAAACTTCAAAATAAGGACAGAAACCAGACTCTTGCTGCATCTCTAAATAGGCTGCTGTTTTCCTTTCTTTTTGTAGTTTTAAAGAATCATTCATGCCAGCACAGTTAATGAGCTTTAGCTGTTGAATGAAATTATATATTCTGTTCAGTAAGGCCCTTCTAAATCTGCCATTGTCTCCTGCTTGCCTTGGTGTCTTTAGCACCAGGCTTCTTCTAAGTCATAATAGCCAAGTTCTCCAGAGAATCTGGCTCTGGGTCATACTGGACCTGTAGAGGAGAGGTCCTTTGGGCAAAGTTAGTCAGATGGGATGTCATTTTTCTATACCATGACTTCTCTTCACCAAGCCTGCTGAAAAATTCTAGGGGGAAGCCATTCAGTTTTCTAAAGTTTTTTTTTGAAACAGAATCTTGATCTATCAAGTTATATAGGAACTTCAGTTTCCTAGAACACACCTGCATATATTGTTGAGTAAAAAACATGAATGAGACTTAGTTTTTTCCTCCAAGATGTTTTTCTGTTGCATCCCTGTCTTGGAGTTTCTTGTGTAGGCTCGTTATTGCATGGGATTTAAACTTCTCTCTTTAGTACTTCAATTCTATGAGAATTGAAACTTGGACCTTGGGCATGGTTGACTAATGTTGTTTATCACAATTCTATCTAATCCAAGCCCTAAATCTAAACCATTTAGTCTTCCTTAAATATTTTTCTGAGACGACCACTTTTCTCTACTTCTTATAAAGGTAAACCGATTAGCTGGGTGTCACTATGAAGTAACTTCTCATTTTCCTCTGTCCTGAGGGCTGAGCTCTGTGAGATTTGTCTCCTTGATATACTTGGTGGCAGCTATAGACAGTGCTTTGTGCTAGAAAGAAAAGAACTCGATGTTGGTCTAACCAGTTCAAGCTCTGTCCAAGCACAGCAGTTAGCAAAGCTGGGGGATTCTTCATGTGCTGAATCCCCCTCTGCAAGGAAAGCATCTACTCTTTGACTGAAAAAGCACTAAGGTTTTTTCCACAAACATTTCTCCACTCATTTAACATAAGAAAAATATTTGGTTAACATATTTAAGTGCCTGCTGTGTAAAAACAGATCTGTTATTTTTTTTCTTAAACCCTGGTGAAGTGTTAATTTAACCAATCAAGTTATATTTCAGACTTAAATGTAAGAAAATCAGAAGAAACGCACATGAAGCAAAGGCATTGTATGAACAGATACACACACAACTACAATTTTTCAGTCTTTGATTTTCTATTTATTTACATCTCTGATTCTATATGGGTCTTCTATAACTGGCCAGTTGTTTATTACTTAAACATTTTAGCTGTTGGCAAGATTAAGTTGTGAGCAATCCAAGAGTGCTTTTCTGATTATTCAGTCACCATATTAGTTATTTTCATCCTTGCTGTGATTAAATTCCAGACAAGGGCCAAATGAAGGCCTAAGTTTGGGTCAGAGTTTGAGTACGTGGTCCATCATTATGGTGGCAGTAGCATGAGGCACTTGGTCACATTATGCCTGCAGTGAGAAAGGGGAGAAAGGGGAGAGAGACATGAATCCTAGACCTTCACTTAGCTCACTTCTTTCCTTTTGCTCAGTTCACTACTCCAGCCCATGGTACACTGCCACATACATTCAGAATGAGGTCTTCCATCTTACTTCTACAGAATTAGGTGCAGAATTAGGTAAAGAATTAGCTAAAAGGAAAAAAAAAAAAAACCCTTACAGAAATGCATAGAGGTTTGGTTCCATGGCTATTTTAAATTTCATCAAGTTGACAGTCAAAAATCTGCTTTCAGAAAGAACTATGGCAGTATATGAATACCTTTGCAATCTTTTCCCTTGACATATCTTTTGATGGGGAACTAATCTCAATTAGTGACAAGAAAAATATCGATAATGAGTGAAACACCCAGTCAAAAGGGATACCATGCAAGCTTTCTGTAGTTTACTCTTATATTTTTAAGGGTATGTTAAAATTAAAGTCTGTGAGGCTCTCCTGTACTCTGTAGTGAGACCGTCTGCTGATACACTGGCCACTTGGAATTACTGCTTAACATGTACAATGGCTATCTTAGCCATTTCTGAATTAATAAGACTCCCTATGCTTTACAGATCTCAGATATGTAATGCAGTATATTCAAGGACTGCTTCAGAAGTAGTATTTATGTAGGTATACACATTTGTTCTTCTAACATGTAGACATTAAAGACTATCCTTGGCACTGGATAGCACAGAATACTAGCTCGCTGACTAAAACAAATGGCTGCCAGAGTGTATTATTAAATTTCAACTGTCTTACGTGTTAGAAAACTATACTCCTGTTTTTGTACACAACTTTGTACCTTTTTATTAACATTTTCAACTCTAGCAAATAGCTCTGTTTTTCTTGTCATTATTATGTTTCCAACCATTCATATGTTTTTAAACTAATACTTGGTAATGCTCATATAAAATGACATTAGTTAAAGTCTCAGTGTCTGGAATGTGCAAGGCCCCGGGTATCATAATAAGTATCACAGAGACTCCATTTCTAGCTCTACCTGCTGTACCTGAGTCACCACTGTGAGACAGTCACATCATCAAGCCACTCTACATTACTAAGTAGTGGTGACTTCATTTCCGTGTTTCCTTTCGGCTACTATTTGGGAGACTCCCTTCAAATAGAGGAAGTGGGCTGATGAAGGCCAGTGTTTTCATTTCAGATCCTTCACATCTCTGGAAAGCTGCATCCTCTGTAGAAAATAGTGTTGTATGTGTGCCAGAGTATAACCCTGACATTTATCAGGGAGAGGGAGGAGGTCACATAATGCCTTGTGTCTTTCAGCAGTAATCCTCCCATTTGGCAAGAGTTAGACAGGAAGTGTTTAACAATGGGATTTTATAAAATTCAATATAGTAATGAGTGTTTTTATATTTGAATGGATCAAAGGAAGTTTTCTTTCTTTCTTTCTTTTTTCTCCCCCTAACAGGATGGGCGCTTAGAGTGAAGGTATCTATGGACTTGGGAGCGTTTGCTTACTTTATTAAACTTTGTGTAATATTTTCCCATTTTATCATGTCCATGAAGGGAGAAAGGTAAGAAAGCTGTGGTAGTCTCTATATTGATTTCAAATAGTTTGCTTAAGGAGAGTTAGTGAGGAAGTAGCTGTCTTTTAGGAAGATGATTTTATCAGCGACAGAGGCCTTAGAATGTCTTCAACTAGACTATAAACAATGAAGTTATTTTCTTTCACATTTGCACCATGAGACCTGGTAGTCTTAAGCTTTATACACAAATAGCTTTGTATCAAGAACTAAATTTACAGGAACTAGAGGAAAAGATACTCCTGTTTGACCCCAGTCGCACAGGCTCTCCAAGGCAGCTACTGATACAAGTTTCTTAGGGCTACTACTAAAGGGTTGGTTAGTAGTACACAGGGGACATCGAAACTGAACAAAGTGAATCCTTTTCCTCAGATTTTAAACATAACAATGTAGGTCTTCACTAGCCAGTAACCCTTGTCAGTAACATAGGAAGTTAGGCAGGTTACAGCGAAAGGGGATAAAGAGAAGGAGAGGCAGAGATTCAGAAAGGCATAAACCTGGCTATGAAAGACACTCGGCTTCACTGAGGACCAGCTACAAGGTCACAAAATTTGGGGTGGCATATATTCATTTTGTGGCATGTTTCGATAGTATTTGGATACAGCCTAATAAAGACATCAAAAAAGAATATTATAAACTGGAAACATCACTTAAGAAGAGAACTCAATGTAGGATTGCATAGCTATTAACTATAATAGGATGTTTTTTGATGACAGATAATCTGTTTTATCTGTGATCCTGTTTTACCTCTCCAGAGTCATTGGTTGGACTATGAACTTCAAGTACTCAGAGCCCACGGAGATCTAGAATACCTTTTATCTCTGACCCATTATTCACATTACTCTCTTTTCTCAAACCTTATAGATTGTGCACTTTAGCTTGTAGAGAGGGTGCTTTTATGAAAGAATTAATTCCCATAATTTAACTTTCCAGATAAGTGAATCATATGCCATTTAAAACTAAAAGAAGCATTTTGGTAAGTTGAGGCTATGACTACAGACCGAACTTGTGCTGTGCCTGTTGAGTGCATTGAGGCCTCTGATGTTTGGGCGTGGGACTGTAATTGTGCCTTTAAAATGTGGGGACTGTGCTTGTTACCTCTCTATCCCCACAGCACTAGAACAGCGTCAAAAAAGGTTTTATAAATACTTGGTTAATTTCTAAGGATAGTATCATTCTCTCTTAATGTTGCCTTTTTCAGTCAGTATTACTCAGCTTGGCCTTAATGGCAATGAAAACATCTTTTTTCACTTGCTCTGTTGCCTAGTTGGTCCTTTCCTGTCCTTTCTTTACCTGAATTTGATAGATACTTAAAATTATCCTTAAGCTTCACAAGAGCTATGTCACCTATACGACATATGGAATTTCTTAGACAGATGGCCTAATAGTGACATTAATTTGGTTCATTGTGCTAATCTGTCCCATTCCATGTGGGCCCCAAGTCATACATCTAACATAATTTTGCTTTTTAAGGTATATGTCTGTACTGGCTAGTTTTGTGTCAACTTGACACAGCTGGAGTTATCACAGAGAAAGGAGCTTCAGTTGAGGAAATGCCTCCATGAGATCCAGCTGTAAGGCATTTTCTCAATTAGTGATCAAGGGGAAAAGGCCCCTTGTGGGTAGAATCATCTCGGGGCTGGTAATAAGAGAGCAGGCTGAGCAAGCCAGGGGAGCAAGCCAGTAAGGAACATCCCTCCATGGCCTCTGCATCAGCTCCTGCTTCCTGACCTGCTTGAGTTCCAGTCCTGAATTCCTTTGGTGATGAACATCAGTATGGAAGTGTAAGCTGAATAAACCCTTTCCTCTCCAACTTGCTTCTTGGTCATGATGTTTGTGCAGGAATAGAAACCCTGACTAAGACAATGTCCAATTGAGAAAACCTTTATTCTCAAGTTTAACTTGTCATCTTAACATAAATTGCCATTTTACGCAGGAACTGTTCAGGCGAAGTGCAGTTAGTGAGGCCTGGACTTTTATCACTTGAGTTTCTGTTAGTATCCCTCCCTTTAGGGTACATGTGTGCAGCACTTAGGGCTTTCCCTGTGTTAGGATTCTAATTAAACTTCTCCACAAGGATATCTTGAGAGACTTATGCATTGTATAACACATTTCCTCCACTAATCATATTCAAAGGGAGGAAATAGAAACACCCAAATTATTTAAATGTCCTTCTACCTTCTCTTATACCTTTAAAAAATTAAGGAATGGTTGCTCTAAGGCAGGATTTCAGATATGTGTTCACTCATTTTTAAAATACTTGTCTACCTGTTACAATAAGGAGGACTCTGATAAGGGTTGGTGACACAGCTGTGAACAAGGCCAGAGCTGTCCCTGCCATCCCTTATCTATTACTGACAGACACTGAGTTCTGGGAAGGAGTGAGTGAGACACAGTTGCTGAATAGGTGCTGCATAGAACAGAGCTTAGAAATTGTGTCTGCTGAAGTAGGGATTCCTCAAGTTGTTGAGAGTCTAAATCTAGACAGATTGGGAAACTGGTAGAATTGGGAAAGAAAGCCCAAGAAACTGGAATTTGGATCAGCTTGCTTTTTAAAGCATTGATTAGTAATATTAATAGATGTCTCATGCCAGTAATTCAGGTGAATAATAGTGATAGCTCTCACTTTCTGGCCTATGTGTTCTAAAAGTGGCAGCGTCATGCGAAGTAAATCCTTGAACTTAGAACTGCCGTATAAGAATTTTAATCCTTTTACTAAAGGGAAAACCCTAATAGAGCAATGAGTCCGTCTTTTACTACATTGCCCAAGTCTGATGCACTTCAGAGAGTTTTCAGAGAATTGCTTATGCAGTCCTATTTGTCCACTGTTGCCTCAGGGTTCATATTCATCAGCTCCTGAGGCTCTTTGCTATGGTGTACACTATACCTGAGCTGACTTCTGACTTAATCAGTCCTGCTCACAGGTCTCAAAGGGGCTGTAGGGGAGAAGCCACAAGGTAATTGGCACAGGACTCCTATTTAACCTACCTCAGTCCACTCTCCCTTCTCCAGTGCAGCTTATTCCTTAGTCTGAAAACTCTAACCCTTTAAAAAACTGGAGAAAAGGGTTAGATAGCCTTTGGTCGCTTGGAGATTACTGCTTGCAGGAACCTGGTTCCACGTGCCCACCTCTCCTGTCACCTTCTAGAGATGCTAGGCTAGAATATTTTTGATCAGATTTAGAAGGTCTGTGTGTGACCCAGTTGCTCAAAGGAAAAATAAATGTTTTCTTTTCTTAACACTGCTATCTGCTGTCCTTCTTCCTTAGTTTCTTAATAGTTGTTTGCTTCTGGGTATCTTTCAATTTCTTCTTAATAACACATGTATGTATATCACACAGAGGTGTGGACATGTCTATATACAATTAGGCAGATAAGTCAAAATGCCAGATAAACATTTGCTTCATTTATTTTCCTGGTCAATTATCACTTTAGTAAGAATGGACTTACATGACCTCATACATCTAAAATAGGATTTCTCAACTGATACCTTGACATCACTTATCTTCACTGTAAAATTATATATTTAATAATTATATTTGTCTCTGTATATGTATCATAATGATAGCAACTCAGATCTCTAGTACTTAGAACAATGCCATATATATTGATACCTTTTACATTTTGAAACTTGAGGTATATCGTAGTGAAAGCTGATTATAATGTGTCTTTTTTTTTTTAAGCTGAGTATCTGCTACATTTTTTGTTTCCCAATGTGACACAAATAGTAAATTAGCCAAGATCCAAACTCAGTCTCTGGACAGTTTATATTACATCTCAGCACAGGAAGATAATATCTGTACTTACTAGTTAGTAAGTCTTTACAGAGGAAGTAAAATGAACATAGAGGACTGTGTACTAGGGTTTTTCACAAGCAACTCTTACTGAAGTGTGTCAGCCTTATATCAGAGTAAAGAAAGCTAGGATAACAAACCAACTGATCCTGGAGGAATCTGAAGTTTCATGGCAGTTTGGCAGTCTTCTTTGTCCCCTGCACCTCTAATATCAACCAGTTAAAGAATTGACCAATTTGGTTTTAATTTTCCTGTCTTTGGCCTAATTTTAAGGTAACTGCTCATTCGTGAAGATGTAATTAGTGTTGCTTTATTTTTCCTTCCCTGTGGGAAAAGAGGCAGAAACACATAGCTTGCATATTCTTTCAGCCTCTCAGCTGTCTCTAGCCACCCAAGGACACTTCAGCACTGGGCTTAAGCAATTAGATTTGGAGCCAGTCAGGGTTTTGTGTACATATTTGAACTTCTGTGTGTGTGTTGTGTGTGTGTATGTGTTGTGTTTGTAATGAAAAGGAAAAAGGAAAAATAATGAACTGAGTTAGAAGTTTTGATGTTTAGATGAAAAGATGTTCCTTTGCCACAGTGCTTTTCCTCATAAGTTAATTTTTCTAGTGGAAATAAGTTTCTACCTTTAATGTAATGAAAAAGGTAAAGTGGTAGATCTAATGTGTGTCATATGACGAAAAAAACATTCCTCACTAAGACAGTGCCCAAAGTATGCCAGTGCTCGGTTGTTGTATAAGCTTAGCACAGTTCTCTTCCCTTAGCTCCCCTAGGTTCTGTTTTTCATCAGAAGAAAACACTGTCATGTTAATATACAATAGCCACAAAAATCCTGCCCTAGCCTACTGCCCTTGGTGCTGTGCTGAGAGATCACTGTCAGATTTCCTAAAATGCAAGGTGGCCTCTGTTCTGTTTTCATCAAATATAGTAGGTTACCCGAGAAATATTTGCATTGCTGCTGCTGCTTTTAAAACAACTGCTTACTGGGTAGCAGCAAACACCTTATGTTTATCTCTTCAAAAAGAATACTTACTTATCATAGAACTCAGCATCATGAGGCTGTGAGATCTCAGTCCTTCTTTGTCATAAAAAGTTACATTGAGAAATAAGAAAAAATCCACAAAGGAAGCATGCTTTACCACACTACTGTTCAAACATAAATGTTTTAGGTTTTTACCTATGTCCTTTCTGTACCTATGTCCTTTCAGTACTGGTCCATTTTTGTAGCCCTGAAATTGTATTATATTGAAAGTAACAGTATATTTAAGCAGTGTCATAAATAGGTATCATATAAACAACTTAAGTGAATCTATTATATTGACACTAGATATTATGTCAAATTACTCTTGAAATTGCATTTATTTTGATTAATATTATGTTGAGTTTTTTCTATCACTTTGCTATCCTGATAAGTTATCTTAAAAATATTAATGAGTCAAAAGTAGAGGTTTTTTTGTTGTTGTTGTTGTTATTGTTGTTTGGTTGCTTAAGCATAACAGATTTGTGAGCCATGCCGGATTGTGTGTGTGTGTGTGTTTGTGTGTAAAAATATTAGCTACAAAATGCTAACTCAAAATGTTTATTGATCTCAGTTTTGGTCACTACAAAACCTAATGATCTTTGCATTTTGTTATTTGACTTCATATAGCTCTAGCAGCAAGCATTCTTGACTTGACAATGACCTGTTTTAATACTGATTGACAGCAGTTTATAAAGACATTGCATGATCTCCTAAGAGGTACACACAATGGCTACACATGTAGAAGATTATACAATCTAATGCAGCAAATAAGGTTTGATTGTTACTCACTATGACCTTAAAATTTAAAAGCCAGTACAGTGCAGTGATAGTTGTTTTGTCATTCACAAGTTGATAAGAGCTAACTGGGTATAATGGAAAAAGAAGCTGAATAGATTAAAGCTTAAACAAAAGAAAATATAGCAGCCATGAATCAGAGGAACCATATAGGTTGAGTCTAGCTTTATACAGTCACATTCATACTTTTGGGTTAGACTTGCTCTACGTAGTGGTGTTGTTGAGTTTAGGTCTGTGACTTTGGTATTTGTTTGCATTTCTTTAGCCTTTCTTTTTTCTGCTCTTTATGTAATTATTATTACTCTTGCGGGGGGTAAGGGAGTAGGCATGCCTGCTACACATGTGTGTGAGACTTTATGAAATGGGTTCTTGCTCCCTTCATCTTTCCATGAGATCCAAGGATTAGACTGAGGTCATACGGATTGCACAAGAAACACTTTCCTGGGCCCTCTTTCCAGCTCTGCCCCCTTTTAAATCTTAGATAACTTTTAGCATAGCATTTTAATTCTGTTGCCTTTTTTAATGCTGTATTTCCTGGCATTTTTATAATATTCACTAAAGTTATTATAATATGCTTCTTTAATTTGTTATAATCAGTTTAAGATCATTATTAATGTAACACGGATTAAACGAGTACTGAATGATCACTTGGGCGCCTTCACTTTGAATCTGTCTCCAAGAAGCATCGCCATAGTGTGACCCCTCAGGCTTGCCTACTAAAAGTCAAAACTGAACATACAAATTGAACAGCTCTTGACCTCCAAAGAAGATTTAATCATTTATAGCATCTACTCCTGTTTACTGTGCAGTTCTTTAAGCTGAGGTTTGCATATTCTTTCCTGGTTAGATTAGGCAGCCACTGTGTGGCAGTGTCAGCCACCAACACTGCAAACTGTGCTTGAGCTCACTCCTGCAACGTGAAACTCCCATTTCTGCCCCGTCGGGCAGAGAAGCAGTAGTGCTTTGGGTTCTAGTGACACCTGCTGGTACTTTGTCTTTTTTATTTTCTCTAGACTACTTTTTGAGAAAGAATCATTTAATCCATTAGGATGTCATAAAAGGCCTCCTTTTTCTGTGACTATTAAGCTTTGCTATGGTTGCTAGAAGCAGCAACAAACGCTTGGACTTTACATTTGGCTTAAGAGAAAGATCTGTCCTCTTCCTACAGGAAGGATTAGACCAAAAGAATGAAGACATTGTTGAGTGGTAAATTTAGAATGTTTGTATAATAGTATCACAGAAAGTGCTTATAAGGATAGGTACTCTAAGAGAACATGCCTGGGGCATCATAGGATGTTACTATGTTATTTAATCATTTTATAACACCTGAGGTACTCAAAGGCTAGTTTAGCAGTTTTACTCCATTTCTGGTGATGTTACAGTTTCAGATGAATGCTGAATGATGAGAGAATTCCAGTCACAGAGCACTGATGTAATTTTTATACTTGTATAAATATTGCAGGAATAGATTCTCTTTTTAAAAATTAGTACTGACAACAAGGTTAAAAATCTTTGAGCCAGGCGTGGTGGCGCACACCTTTAATCCCAGCACTCGGGAGGCAGAGGCAGGCGGATTTCTGAGTTCAAGGCCAGCCTGATCTACAAAGTGAGTTCCAGAACAACCAGGGCTACACAGAGAAACCCTGTCTCAAAAAAAAAAAAAAAAAAAAAAAAACTTCTTTGTTACTCAGCCCCTCCTTTGTCCTTTCTCTGGTCACATTACAGCTTTCACTTTCCTGTGCTTTCCAGGTAACCATTCCCAAAGCACCTGCACATAGTTGGTTGATGGATTATAGACTTGAAACAAAATAGCTAGTATTTATCAAAGCTACTGTTTGTTATACTGAAGCCTTCACTGAAGAGACAGAATAGTTTCAGCATCCTAAGTCATGCCATTAGCCATTTGCTATTCTATCAGAGCAACAGTTCTTTCTAAAGTTGTTCCAGTAGCAACTATAGTAAATGCACAAGATTTACCTAAAACATTGATAGGACTACAATTTTCCAATTAAATTAAAAAACAGTGATTAAGTTTTATAGTTGTCTAATAAGTGTTCCAATTTGGCAACACTGATCAAAATACCTTCTGTTTGGCTACTGCCATACCCCCCTGTCCCTATGGCCATAGTCAGAACTAGCTAACTTTTCAACATAAAAATCCACATTTGTTTATTGTGACTAACAATGTCAAAGTGACCTGTGTTTACAGTTCATGTGGAAAGAGGATTAAAATTGGGTGTGACAATTTTATTTGAACATTTTCCATTTACACCATTGAAAAAATACATATATCATCATTCAAACCTTAGGGTTTCATAATGTTTGATTATTTTTTGGATGTGTTTGTTTTTAACTTGAGATTTCCCACTTAAAACAGCAATAGTATTTTTTAAATATAAGATTCAATTATATTAAATTCATGTGTTTTTTCTTCTACGAACAATAGCTTAAGTAAAACAAGCATAGAAGAGAAGGTGGTGGGAATGAAGATCCCAACGTTTAAGGAAAATGTAATCAGATATATTACATGAGGATAGTGGCCTCCTGACTTTAATCTGTTCACAGAGTTTCCCAGAAGATTGTCTATTCTGTACACTATAGAATTTGCTATGTCTTGGTTTAAACAGTATGATTTCAGTTATACCAAGAATCTAGACAGAAAATCCCATCAAGCAGTTCTGGATGGGAGAAGGGAACCTTTTCTTTGAGATGAACTTAAGAAGTTAATGAAACAGTGGACTTTTTCTTTTTTTTTTTTTTTTTTTGAACAAAGAATATTTTCATTAAGCTAGAGAACTCTTGCGTGAGATAAAGCTCCACATTTTGTGAGGATAGTGTTTTACTGACTCCACAAGAACATATTGCTGGTTATGCACATATTGTAACAATGCAGTGAGGTACTGAAACTGCAGTTAGCATCCAGGGAAGAGCAACACAATAGAATAGGAAAGGTGAAGTTGTGATACATGAAAGTTACTGTTAGGTTTTGTTGTGACTTCTTCATAGTTCCTTAGAAATTCCCATGTAATTCATTGTTCCTCACAGATTTATTTACTACATTGTAGATATTTGGATTTGGGGGTTATAACTAGGGGCTAATGATCCCCTACTCTTAGAAAATAAAATGTATGTAGTATGCATGGCTGGTGTATGCCAAGCCACACATGAGGAGGCCAGAGCACAGCTTAGTAGAGTTGGTTCTCTCCTTCCATTTTGGTTGGGAGTTATACCCAGGTTTTCAGGTTTGGCAGCAAGCACTTTTGTATGCCTTAAACCATGCTGCCAGACCATGTGCTCTTCTACATGGATGGGCAAGATGAAAGTGACATGAAAAGTTATAGGCAACTTAGCCTAAATGAAGTATATGCAAAGGAGAGGGCAGAAGGTGCAGTAACCGGGAGATAATCAGAAAATAGGAGGTATCTGATGCAAAGACGTCACTACCTGCCTAGATGAAGGATTCTTCAGGAATTAGAAATGCTCATGGCTAAGTCCTGGTATACAAGATAAGTCAAGCTTCAAAGGGTTAACCATGGTTGTCTCTGTATTGTTTATAATTACTTTAATTCTGGTACATTTGGGGTTTTTTAAATGAGGATTAGGAAAGACTAGTATATATCTTGAAATGTTAGATGTAGTGTGTTCTAGGGATTTTAAAAATCAGGTAATGGCCAAAAAAAATGATTTTATGGGGGGGAGACAGTATGCCAGGTTTATAGCTTAAAAACCTCAATCTAGTTGTTGGCACAGGGTAGGGTGGAGGAAAGTGGTGAGGTGATTTAAATACAGAGCCTTACCAACTGCCACTGGGCTCAGATACACACTTCGGGGGCTTTATTATTATTATTATTATTATTATTATTTAGAACTGAAAATGACCAAGTTTTCTTTTCCAGGAAGCTTTGGTGATGCTTAAAGACCAGAACTAAAGTTATGTTCAAGATTATGTTTAGTTCTTACAGACTGTTTGACAGTTTAAATCCTTAAATGATTGTGATTAAGGCAGTTTCCTTTCATTCCTGTCCATTTTTAAACTGTTTACATGGATGTCTCTGAAGTTATTTTTCACCCTGACTTTTCTTTATTTGGAATCCATCAGAGAAATAAAATTTAAAAATCAGGTGGTTCTCAGGGAGGGTTAACTTTCCCTAAGATCTTGCTGTCACTTAAGAAAAGGTTGGCTAATGTAATCACTTCTCCTCCTAGCCATGAATGCCATAGAAAAGTATAGCAGCTGTACTTTGAATTACTAGGCAATTACAAAGACTGTTTCTGGAATGGTTGTTCCTTTTCTTCTTGTTTTAAGAAATTTATATTCTTGAAGTGATTAGATTGCCAGATATTAGATAGCATCATTCATATATTTATTCTTTAAATACTGTTTATACCCAATAAACCCTGGTTCCATGTTATGGATTTTCATCAAATAGAATGAAATTGAGTAAAACTAAACTAAACTTCCCAGGAAACTTGGTTTTATAGAGAGATAGGAAATAGCAATACTAACAACAATGAACTATGAGTTGGTTATAGATAAACATTCAAGACATAATGATGGAGAAAGGACAGAATAGGTAGTTCCTATGGGGTGACAGGGCCCAGATTTTACCAGAGATCAGTGGAGGCTGCTTTGGAAGAGAGATGCTAGATTTGAGATTTGAGACAGTATGGGACTAGTTAGTCTCAATTACCATTTATTTTAGGGCTGATTCTTGACCCACTACTGCAGTACCTCCTACACTACGATTGATGCATCTATCCTGCAGATTAGGTTGTTTTGAGGATTGAGATTGGTAGTATTCATTTCTCCTTACCCAGCATTTTACATCACTGCTGGTATGTGGCAAGTACATACAAATGTTTATCTAATGCATGAATGAGTGATTTGTGTTCACACTGGTTCACAGGTGGTAGTCTCATCATGTAGGCTTGTTTTGTAATGTTTTATATAAGCGATGACTTTCTTCTTTGCTATCCAATAGATCAATTTAGTAAATCAACTCTATTCCAGGAACTGTTTGAATCATTCATTATCAGAAAAGAACTTAGGAATTGACTGGCTCCATTTATGTGTATGCCTCCAGTTATATATTTCTTTCCACATACAACATTTTAAATTTTCTAAGATTATGCTATATTTAGTGTACCAGCTTAATGCATTATTTTATATCCCAACCAACATGTTTACTCTGCTCATTGGATTGATTTATGACTTCATAACCCACCAATAAGATAAATGGCTGTCAGTGATTAAACTTTTGTATAGTCTTATGTCTGCAGATATAATTGAACAGTTGTTCTCAGTTCTGTTAGGAGTGAAGCAGAACAAAAATCATATAGCTGAGACAGCGAGAAGGTAGACTTGTTTTCCTAAAGTTAGAGAGCAGGGTAGTAATTCGAAAGGAAATTCCTCAGACCATTTTGGGAAAGCATAGAAATGCCTGGGTATTAGGGCCAAACCAGGAAATCCCAGGAGAATCCTGGCATGTGCAAAACAGAAATTGATTAGGCATCAAGAAGGTAAGCATCCTGCAGCCTTCTTACCGGCTCCAGACCTAGAAGCTGAAATTTAGTCCCAAGTACACTCTGTTTTCTAGCCCCTGTTCTAACACGTCACGGGATCTCCAGATGTTCCACGGCATCCTGATGCTTGTGCTGCTCACCGCCAACCTGCTCTAGAGAGCACTGAGTGACAGATATTGTAAACATCCTACACTCTCAGCTGTGAAAAGTAAGAAAGCTGGGAGAAGGCTGTTTACTCTCTCTGCCTTGGAAATCAGCTAAGAGAAATGAATTTTAGATGGCCTATAGGTGATCCTATCAAAGATCTGTTATGCGGTCAACTCTAAAAGGTAAAAGGGTGAGCTAATCTGTGCTAAGAAGTACAAGACACTTTGGGAGATTGGTTATTTTTAACTGTTTAAGAAGACCAAGTATGGTGGTGTGTGCCTATAATCCCACTACTCAGGAGACTGAGACTGTTGACTAGTTTAAACCAGGTTGGGTTACCATGTAAGATTCTGGGCTACATCAAGAAAGCTGTCTCATAAAAAGTTTGTATGAGACTATTATTTCATAGATTGCTGTGGTAGCCTGTTATATGAAGCCAATAATACACTAAATGCCTGCATTTTAGCTCACCAATTTTTCTATTAACTTGGCTAGCATTTTATATACTGTGTTTGTATTTTGATGGTGTCTGGGACTTGTTACTTTACCAGGGATGAGATGCAGTTTAAATCCTTATATGACAAAAACTTGCTATTTAAGGTGGGATTGTTTGGTGCAGTTGGGGGATATACATGAAGAGAATTTTAAGCAAAATCTATGGTACTACCTTCCAAGTTCAACTTTTTTCTTTTTACAGTAAATCATCTATATTAAATGTTTTTTGAACACCTCATCTAGAATTTGGGGTTGTGCAAAATGTGAGTTCTTTTTGCATTGGGCAATCTAACAAGCATCTACCACTAACCTACATCTCCAACCCCAACAATTAGATATTGTTTTAATCAATATCAAACGTCTTCTTTTCAGAGATACTGAAGATAAAAGTATATTCTTACACAACAAACTCTTAGGATATTAAAATACTTAATGCATATATTAAATTATATATATATATACACATATACAAACTTGGCATACTAGCATGCCTCAGTCATTTAAACCAAAAGACATTATATTGCCTTAAGTATATTAGAGAAGCATTTTGTTTCTTCAGAGCTCCAAATGTAGCATATAAGATAGCATGTAGGTCTAGTTTAAAAAATATATATATAAATACAGTGAGTTCAGCATGTGAGTTCAAGAAAGTATTTGGACAAACTGGTTTTATATCAGATAAAGATACTGTTGAAGTACTAGCTGAGCAACTCAGCTTGGATGAGTCATTAACCTTTCTAGATTTGCCTTCAGGCTTAAAGAAACCTTCAAGACAATGCTCTATATTCTCCTGAAAAGAACAGTTACTATTGATTGAACTTGCACTTTCTGCCAGGGATACAGGCTGCTCTGGACAAGGACAGCTCTGCTGGAAGTAGGTGGAGTCCGACACCACATGTGCTCTCACTGCTTTTTATTGAGAAATTAACAAGAAAGACACCTGGATATTCCATATCAAAACTGGCATTGAGTTTTAGCTCTTCAACACTTACTGAAAAGTATGAAATTAAGTGTATTATTAAACAAATATTTATCGACTGAGCCACTTCTTGGGTATAGAAATGTGGCAGAGACTTAGAAATAAATAATATGTCATGAGAGATCTGTGTATTCTATGTATTTATGTAAAATAATCCAGCTTTATTCAGTGATATTTTTGCCCTTTCAGTTCTTTGATACCAAATAAATTTTAGTATTTCAGAATACTATAGAACACTTGCAGACATAAACCACTTTCTTCCTCATATGTCTTAATAACAATAGTGAATGTGACATGGCTAACTCGTATAAGTAAACATGCTTAAGAGGTCAGTGTTTTCTTGATACATTTTATGTACATGTCACATGTCTTTGTTGAAAAGATATTGAACAACAATATGAACTAACCATTATCCCCAGAACTCGTGGCTCTAGCTGCACATGTAGCAGAAGATGGCCTAGTCGGCCATCGTGGGAGGAGAGGCCCTTGGTCTTGCGAAGATTCTATGCCCCCATATGGGGGAATGCCAGGGCCAAAAAGTGGGAGTGGGTGGGTTGGGGAGCAGGGGGAGGGGGGAGGGGATAGGGGATTTTTGGAGAGGAAACTTGGAAAGTTTGAAATGTAAATGAAGAAAACATCTAATTAAAAAAAAAGGTTGTTAACAAGTTATAAAAAAGTTGTATGTTTATTTACTGTCTGTTATATAAATGCAAATATCATTGTCATTATACAAGTAAACCTAATTACTTTGAAACCTTTGTTCAAATTTATAGCTTTATCTTCACATATTTGTATAATTACCGATGCTGTAAACACTTTAAAAGAATATGAGTAAATATCAGTGTTCTATTGGAAAAATAAAAAAGCTTTAATCAACTTATTGTAAACTTAATAAAAATAGAAATTTTGCCTATTTCATCTTTGAATTATTTTCTTGTCTTAATATATTAATTTTATGTCTAGTGATCGCTTTCTATAAAACTAACTTAGATTTCCCAATTTGAATATACTTATACTCTTCATTTTGAAACTATAGAAAGCAGGTTATTAATTACAGTATCAGTCATTGAAAAGTTAAAAATCAGTTATCGCTATATAAGTAACAAATGAAAATGAAGAAGAGTTGGCATATTTCGACACCATAGAGAAAAGTGAAGATAGGGCAGACTGATTCACCTTGTCATAAGGAGGCTTTCAACTCTGGGAGGTATGAAAGAGACAACTGTTAGCTGCTGTCTGGGATTTCTGGAGGTTTCCATAGCCACATATGAGTCCTTGGGTCTTTGATGGGCCTGAGTGAGTAAAGGTTTCTGCCACCAAGCCTGATGTTTAATCCCTAAGATCTACTTATTGAAAGGAGAGAACCACCTCCCATGAGTTGTTTTCTGAAAACCACATGCTAGCTTATGTGTACATATACAGCAAAACACTCATGAGTAAATAAATGTAGTAACAAATTAAATATCAGCCCTCCATCATGTTAAGGTTTTGAAGTGAGATTTCCATAAAGACAGGGATATAAATAGATTGTACATTATAGATTGTACATTTAGTGCTCTCAGTTTTAAATTTTGGAGTGGTTATTATAGTTGAGATTTTTTTTATAATTTTAAGGGGTAGGAGAATTTATGATTTTTATTTTTAAAATTTTCATAAAGGAAAATTTTCTTTTTTCTTTAATTTTAAACACTACTTTTTGTTTTTTAGTCCTATACTTAACCAAAAGAAAAGAGATTTTGACCCCTTTATCGATCAAATTCCAGCTGTTAACATGCTTCACAGAATACTGCTCTGGGGACAGTACAACTCCATGTATAGGTTATTGGGATGTTAGAGTAGCTGAAAAATGTCACTCAAAATGCTTTGGACAGTGCCATCCAACAATACATTTCAGCCCAAATCATAGTGGTATCAAGATGCACAACCAAACAGATAATCTAATTCCAGAAGAATTGGAACTATTAACACTTATCTGTAGTGTACTCCTGGAACACTATAGGCCTGAAAAAGACATCTAAAACTAATCAAAACTAAAGATTAAAAATTAGCTGAATAGAATGTGTGCCTTTAGAGTAACTGTAAACATCTTGTTGACTTTTTCAAAGGCTTTGTCAGTAAAATGTCAGCTATGGGGATTTTTTTTTTTGTTGTTTGTGTTAATTTTTAATAGTAACCTTCAGTTAAGGGGCAGGGAAAGGAAAGGACAGATGTTGGTTTTAAAAGCATGAACTCCTGATGTGTTGATTTCTATGACACGGGAATACAAAGCATAGCTTTTTAGCAGAAGCTTGCTAAGAGAATAAAAGAAATTTCGAAAATTGAGATATTTAAGTTTCAACTGTTAAAGAGTTGCTCCTGTTTGGTGTGTGTGTCGGGGGGTGGAGGAGGGAATGTTATTTTAAATTCCAAGGTTTATGGGGTAAACCCAGATATTGGGTAGTTTGATCATGCCTGGCAGTTGAGAGTTTGACAACACTCAGGACTTGACAGTGTTGTTCAGTTCTTTAAGACCTGTTGAGTTTTCTAAACAGCACTAAAAAGCTTTCAACACGAAGCGTGGGTGCTTCTTTTTTTTTTTTTTTCCATTTTTTATTAGGTATTTAGCTCATTTACATTTCCAATGCTATACCAAAAGTCCCCCTTACCCACCCACCCCCACTCCCCTACCCACCCACTCCCCCCCTTTGGCCCTGGCGTTCCCCTGTACCGGGGCACACAAAGTCTGCATGTCCAATGGGCCTCTCTTTCCAGTGATGGCCGACTAGGCCATCTTTTGATACATATGCAGCTAGAGTCAAGAGCTCAGGGGTACTGGTTAGTTCATAATGTTGTTCCACCTATAGGGTTGAAGATCCCTTTAGCTCCTTGGGTACTTTCTCTAGCTCCTCCATTGGGAGCCCTGTGATCCATCCATTAGCTGACTGTGAGCATCCACTTCTGTGTTTGCTAGGCCCCGGCATAGTCTCACAAGAGACAGCTACATCTGGGTCCTTTCAGTAAAATCTTGCTAGTGTATGCAATGGTGTCAGCATTTGGAAGCTGATTATGGGGTGGATCCCTGGATATGGCAGTCTCTACATGGTCCATCCTTTCATCTCAGCTCCATACTTTGTTTCTGTAACTCCTTCCATGGGTGTTTTGTTCCCACTTCTAAGGAGGGGCATAGTGTCCACACTTCAGTCTTCATTTTTCTTGAGTTTCATGTGTTTAGGAAATTGTATCTTATATCGTGGGTATCCTAGGTTTTGGGCTAGTATCCACTTATCAGTGAGTACATATTGTGTGAGTTCCTTTGTGATTGTGTTACCTCACTCAGGATGATGCTCTCCAGGTCCATACATTTGGCTAGGAATTTCATAAATTCATTCTTTTTAATAGCTGAGTAGTACTCCATTGTGTAGATGTACCACATTTTCTGTATCCATTCCTCTGTTGAGGGGCATCTGGGTTCTTTCCAGTTTCTGGCTATTATAAATAAGGCTGCTATGAACATAGTGGAGCATGTGTCCTTCTTACCAGTTGGGGCTTCTTCTGGATATATGCCCAGGAGAGGTATTGCTGGATCCTCCGGTAGTACTATGTCCAATTTTCTGAGGAACCGCCAGACTGATTTCCAGAGTGGTTGTACAAGCCTGCAATCCCACCAACAATGGAGGAGTGTTCCTCTTTCTCCACATCCTCGCCAGCATCTGCTGTCACCTGAATTTTTGATCTTAGCCATTCTCACTGGTGTGAGGTGGAATCTCAGGGTTGTTTTGATTTGCATTTCCCTGATGATTAAGGATGTTGAACATTTTTTCAGGTGCTTCTCTGCCATTCGGTATTCCTCAGGTGAGAATTCTTTGTTCAGTTCTGAGCCCCATTTTTTAAGGGGGTTATTTGATTTTCTGAGGTCCACCTTCTTGAGTTCTTTATATATGTTGGATATTAGTCCCCTATCTGATTTAGGATAGGTAAAGATCCTTTCCCAGTCTGTTGGTGGTCTTTTTGTCTTATAGACAGTGTCTTTTGCCTTGCAGAAACTTTGGAGTTTCATTAGGTCCCATTTGTCAATTCTCGATCTTACAGCACAAGCCATTGCTGTTCTGTTCAGGAATTTTTCCCCTGTGCCCATATCTTCAAGGCTTTTCCCCACTTTCTCCTCTATAAGTTTCAGTGTCTCTGGTTTTATGTGAAGTTCCTTGATCCACTTAGATTTGACTTTAGTACAAGGAGATAAGTATGGATCGATTCGCATTCTTCTACATGATAACAACCAGTTGTGCCAGCACCAATTGTTGAAAATGCTGTCTTTCTTCCACTGGATGGTTTTGGCTCCCTTGTCGAAGATCAAGTGACCATAGGTGTGTGGGTTCATTTCTGGGTCTTCAATTCTATTCCATTGGTCCACTTGTCTGTCTCTATACCAGTACCATGCAGTTTTTATCACAATTGCTCTGTAGTAAAGCTTTAGGTCAGGCATGGTGATTCCACCAGAGGTTCTTTTATCCTTGAGAAGAGTTTTTGCTATCCTCGGTTTTTTGTTATTCCAGATGAATTTGCAAATTGCTCCTTCTAATTCGTTGAAGAATTGAGTTGGAATTTTAATGGGGATTGCATTGAATCTGTAGATTGCTTTTGGCAAGATAGCCATTTTTACAATGTTGGTCCTGCCAATCCATGAGCATGGGAGATCTTTCCATCTTCTGAGATCTTCTTTAATTTCTTTCTTCAGGGACTTGAAGTTTTTATCATACAGATCTTTCACTTCCTTCGTTAGAGTCACACCGAGATATTTTATATTATTTGTGGCTATTGAGAAGGGTGTTGTTTCCCTAATTTCTTTCTCAGCCTGTTTATTCTTTGTGTAGAGAAAGGCCATTGACTTGTTTGAGTTAATTTTATATCCAGCTACTTCACCGAAGCTGTTTATCAGGTTTAGGAGTTCTCTGTTGGAATTTTTAGGGTCACTTATATATACTATCATATCATCTGCAAAAAGTGATATTTTGACTTCCTCTTTTCCAATTTGTATCCCCTTGATCTCCTTTTGTTGTCGAATTGCTCTGGCTAATACTTCAAGTACTATGTTGAAAAGGTAGGGAGAAAGTGGGCAGCCTTGTCTAGTCCCTGATTTTAGTGGGATTGCTTCCAGCTTCTCTCCATTTACTTTGATGTTGGCTACTGGTTTGCTGTAGATTGCTTTTATCATGTTTAGGTATTGGCCTTGAATTCCTGATCTTTCCAGAACTTTTATCATGAATGGGTGTTGGATCTTGTCAAATGCTTTTTCTGCATCTAACGAGATGATCATGTGGTTTTTGTCTTTGAGTTTGTTTATATAATGGATTACATTGATGGATTTTCGTATATTAAACCATCCCTGCATCCCTGGAATAAAACCTACTTGGTCAGGATGGATGATTGCTTTAATGTGTTCTTGGATTCGATTAGCGAGAATTTTGTTAAGGATTTTTGCATCGATGTTCATAAGAGAAATTGGTCTGAAGTTCTCTATCTTTGTTGGATCTTTCTGTGGTTTAGGTATCAGAGTAATAGTGGCTTCATAAAATGAGTTGGGTAGAATACCTTCTACTTCTATCTTGTGAAAAAGTTTGTGCAGAACTGGAGTTAGATCTTCTTTGAAGGTCTGATAGAACTCTGCACTAAACCCGTCTGGTCCTGGGCTTTTTTTGGCTGGGAGACTATTAATAACTGCTTCTATTTCTTTAGGGGATATGGGACTGTTTAGAAGGTCAACTTGATCCTGATTCAACTTTGGTACCTGGTATCTGTCCAGAAATTTGTCCATTTCGTCCAGGTTTTCCAGTTTTGTTGAGTATAGCCTTTTGTAGAAGGATCTGATGGTGTTTTGGATTTCTTCAGGATCTGTTGTTATGTCTCCCTTTTCATTTCTGATTTTGTTAATTAGGATTTTGTCCCTGTGCCCTTTAGTGAGTCTAGCTAAGGGTTTATCTATCTTGTTGATTTTCTCAAAGAACCAACTCCTCCTTTGGTTAATTCTTTGAATAGTTCTTCTTGTTTCCACTTGGTTGATTTCACCCCTGAGTTTGATTATTTCCTGCCGTCTACTCCTCTTGGGTGAATTTGCTTCCTTTTTTTCTAGAGCTTTTAGATGTGTTGTCAAGCTGCTAGTATGTGCTCTCTCCCGTTTTTTCTTGAAGGCACTCATAGCTATGAGTTTCCCTCTTAGAAATGCTTTCATTGTGTCCCAAAGGTTTGGGTACGTTGTGGCTTCATTTTCATTAAACTCTAAAAAGTCTTTAATTTCTTTCTTTATTCCTTCCTTGACCAATGTATCATTGAGAAGAGTGTTGTTCAGTTTCCATGTGAATGTTGGCTTTCTGTTATTTATTTTGTTATTGAAGATCAGCCTTAGTGCATGGTGATCTGATAGGATACATGGGACAATTTCAATATTTTTGAATCTGTTGAGGCCTGATTTGTGACCTATTATGTGGTCAATTTTGGAGAAGGTACCATGAGGTGCTGAGAAGAAGGTATATCCTTTTGTTTTAGGATAAAATGTTCTGTAGATATCTGTCAGATCCATTTGTTTCATCACTTCTGTTAGTTTCAGTGTGTCCCTGTTTAGTTTCTGTTTCCATGATCTGTCCATTGGTGAAAGTGGTGTGTTGAAGTCTCCCACTATTATTGTGTGAGGCGCAATGTGTGCTTTGAGCTTTACTAAAGTTTCTTTAGTGAATGTGGCTGCTCTTGTATTTGGAGCATAGATATTCAGAATTGAGAGTTCCTCTTGGAGGATTTTACCTTTGATGAGAATGAAGTGTCCCTCCTTGTCTTTTTTGATGACTTTGGGTTGGAAGTCAATCTTATCAGATATTAGGATGGCTACTCCTGCTTGTTTCTTCATACCATTTGCTTGGAAAATTGTTTTCCAGCCTTTCATTCTGAGGTAGTGTCTATCTTTTTCTCTGAGATGAGTTTCCTGTAAGCAGCAAAATGTTGGGTCTTGTTTGTGTAGCCAGTTTGTTAGTCTATGTCTTTTTATTGGCGAGTTGAGACCATTGATGTTAAGAGATATTAAGGAAAAGTAATTGTTGCTTCCTGTTATTTTAGTTGTTAAAGGTGGCATTCTGTTCTTGTGGCTGTCTTCTTTTAGGTTTGTTGAGGGATTACCTTCTTGTTTTTTCTAGGGCGTTGTTCCCGTTCTTGTATTGGTTTTTTTCTGTTATTATCCTTTGAAGGGCTGGATTCGTGGAGAGATAATGCGTGAATTTGGTTTTGTCGTGGAATACTTTGGTTTCTCCCTCTATGATAATTGAGAGTTTGGCTGGGTATAGTAGCCTGGGCTGCAGTTTGTGTTCTCTTAGTGTCTGTATAACATCTGTCCAGGCTCTTCTGGCTTTCATAGTCTCTGGTGAAAAATCTGGTGTAATTCTGATAGGCTTGCCTTTATATGTTACTTGACCTTTTTCCCTTACTGCTTTTAGTATTCTATCTTTATTTAGTGCATTTGATGTTCTGATTATTATGTGTCGGGAGGAATTTCTTTTCTGGTCCAGTCTATTTGGAGTTCTGTAGGCTTCTTGTATGTTCATATGCATCTCATTCTTTAGATTTGGGAAGTTTTCTTCAATAATTTTGTTGAAGATGTTTGCTGGACCTTTGAGTTGAAAATCTTCATTCTCATCCACTCCTATTATCCGTACGTTTGGTCTTCTTATTGTGTCCTGGATTTCCTGGATATTTTGAGTTAGGATCTTTTTGCATTTTCCATTTTCTTTGATTGTTGTGCCAATGTTCTCTATGGAATCTTCTGCACCTGAGATTCTCTCTTCCATCTCTTGTATTCTGTTGCTGATGCTCAAATCTATGGTTCCAGATTTCTTTCCTAGGGTTTCTATCTCTAGTGTTGCCTCGCTTTGAGTTTTCTTTATTGTGTCTACTTCCCTTTTTAGGTCTAGTATGGTTTTGTTCATTTCCATCACCTGTTTGTGTGGGAAGCCGCCCCCACATTCGCCGTCACAAGATGGCGCTGACATCCTGTGTTCTAAGTTGGTAAACAAATAATCTACGCATGTGCCAAGGGTATTTACGACCACTTGTACTCTGTTTTTCCCGTGAACGTCAGCTCGGCCATGGGCTGCAGCCAATCAGGGAGTGATGCGCCCTAGGCAATGGTTGTTCTCTTTAAAATAGAAGGGGTTTCGTTTTTCTCTCTCTCTTGCTTCCCTCTCTTGCTTCTTACACTCTGGCCCGATAAAGATATAAGCAATAAAGCTTTGCCGTAGAAGATTCTGGTTGTTGTGTTCTTCCTGGCCGGTCGTGAGAACGCGTCTAATAACAATTGGTGCCGAATTCCGGGACGAGAAAAAACTCCGGACTGGCGCAGGAGGGATACTTCATTTCAGAAGCAGAACTACGGATCACGTTTATAAAGGTTCCCGTAACACAGACTGTTGAGAAGGATTCAACTGCCGAATTCAGAACTCATCAGCTGGGGAACGACGGTGATAAAGGTTCCCGTAAAGCAGACTGTTAAGAAGGATTCAACTGTATGAATTCAGAACTTTTCAGCTGGGGAACGAGAGTACCAGTGAGTATGTTTGGCCTTGAATTTTTTCTGGTGTTAGGAGCCCTTTTGTTCTTTTTCACATGCTATCAAGTGATTAAGATAGGGCTGAAAATTCTAGAGGAAATTCAGGACAAGCTATCAGAAGTAAAGCGGGAAGAAAGAGTAGGAACAAAGAGGAAGTATGGTACACAAAATAAGTATACAGGCCTTTCCAAGGGTCTTGAACCCGAGGAAAAGTTTAGGTCAGGTAAGAATACCTGGAGAGAGATTAGAAGAAAAAGAGGAAAAAGGGAAAAGAAGAAAGATCGATTAGCGGAGGTCTCTAGGAGATACTCGTCACTAGATGAGCTCAGGAAGCCAGCTCTTAGTAGCTCTGAAGCAAGTGAAGAATCCTCCTCTGAGGAAACAGACTGGGAGGAAGAAGCAGCCCATTACCAGCCAGCTAATTGGTCAAGAAAAAAGCCAAAAGCGGCTGGCGAAAGTCAGCGTACTGTTCAACCTCCCGGCAGTCGGTTTCAAGGTCCGCCCTATGCGGAGCCCCCGCCCTGCGTAGTGCGTCAGCAATGCGCAGAGAGGCAATGCGCAGAGAGGTGCGCAGAGAGGCAGTGCGCAGACAGGTGCGCAGAGAGGCAGTGCGCAGAGAGGCAGTGCGCAGACTCATTCATTCCCCGAGAGGAACAAAAGAAAATACAACAGGCATTTCCAGTCTTTGAAGGAGCCGAGGGTGGGCGTGTCCACGCTCCGGTAGAATACGTACAGATTAAGGAAATTGCCGAGTCGGTTCGTAAATACGGAACCAATGCTAATTTTACCTTGGCGCAGTTAGACAGGCTCGCTGGTATGGCACTAACGCCTGCTGATTGGCAGACGGTTGTAAAAGCCGCTCTCCCTAATATGGGCAAATATTTGGAATGGAGATCTCTGTGGCGAGAGGCTGCACAGGCGCAGGCCCGAGCAAACGCTGCTGCTTTAACTCCAGAGCAGAGAGATTGGACTTTTGACTTGTTAACGGGTCAGAGAGCTTATTCTGCTAAACCTGATAAGAGGTATCAATGGAAGGTCTTACCACAGGGGAGGTCCAATAGTCCTACAATGTGCCAGCTTTATGTGCAAAAAGCTCTTTTGCCAATGAGGAAACAGTTCCCCTCTTTAATTTTGCTCCTTTACATGGATGACATCCTCCTGTGCCATAAAGACCTTACCATGCTACAAAAGGCATATCCTTTTCTACTTAAAACTTTAAGTCAGTGGGGTCTACAGATAGCCACAGAAAAGGTCCAAATTTCTGATACAGGACAATTCTTGGGCTCTGTGGTGTCCCCAGATAAGATTGTGCCCCAAAAGGTAGAGATAAGAAGAGATCACCTCCATACCTTAAATGATTTTCAAAAGCTGTTGGGAGATATTAATTGGCTCAGACCCTTTTTAAAGATTCCTTCCGCTGAGTTAAGGCCTTTGTTTAGTATTTTAGAAGGAGATCCTCATATCTCCTCCCCTAGGACTCTTACTCTAGCTGCTAACCAGGCCTTACAAAAAGTGGAAAAGGCCTTACAGAATGCACAATTACAACGTATTGAGGATTCGCAGCCTTTCAGTTTGTGTGTCTTTAAGACAGCACAATTGCCAACTGCAGTTTTGTGGCAAAATGGGCCATTGTTGTGGATCCATCCAAACGTATCCCCAGCTAAAATAATAGATTGGTATCCTGATGCAATTGCACAGCTTGCCCTTAAAGGCCTAAAAGCAGCAATCACCCACTTTGGGCAAAGTCCATATCTTTTAATTGTACCTTATACCGCTGCACAGGTTCAAACCTTGGCAGCCGCATCTAATGATTGGGCAGTTTTAGTTACCTCCTTTTCAGGAAAAATAGATAACCATTATCCAAAACATCCAATCTTACAGTTTGCCCAAAATCAATCTGTTGTGTTTCCACAAATAACAGTAAGAAACCCACTTAAAAATGGGATTGTGGTATATACTGATGGATCAAAAACTGGCATAGGTGCCTATGTGGCTAATGGTAAAGTGGTATCCAAACAATATAATGAAAATTCACCTCAAGTGGTAGAATGTTTAGTGGTCTTAGAAGTTTTAAAAACCTTTTTAGAACCCCTTAATATTGTGTCAGATTCCTGTTATGTGGTAAATGCAGTAAATCTTTTAGAAGTGGCTGGAGTGATTAAGCCTTCCAGTAGAGTTGCCAATATTTTTCAGCAGATACAATTAGTTTTGTTATCTAGAAGATCTCCTGTTTATATTACTCATGTTAGAGCCCATTCAGGCCTACCTGGCCCCATGGCTCTGGGAAATGATTTGGCAGATAAGGCCACTAAAGTGGTGGCTGCTGCCCTATCATCCCCGGTAGAGGCTGCAAGAAATTTTCATAATAATTTTCATGTGACGGCTGAAACATTACGCAGTCGTTTCTCCTTGACAAGAAAAGAAGCCCGTGACATTGTTACTCAATGTCAAAGCTGCTGTGAGTTCTTGCCAGTTCCTCATGTGGGAATTAACCCACGCGGTATTCGACCTCTACAGGTCTGGCAAATGGATGTTACACATGTTTCTTCCTTTGGAAAACTTCAATATCTCCATGTGTCCATTGACACATGTTCTGGCATCATGTTTGCTTCTCCGTTAACTGGAGAAAAAGCCTCACATGTGATTCAACATTGTCTTGAGGCATGGAGTGCTTGGGGGAAACCCAGACTCCTTAAGACTGATAATGGACCAGCTTATACGTCCCAAAAATTTCAACAGTTCTGCCGTCAGATGGACGTGACCCACCTGACTGGACTTCCATACAACCCTCAAGGACAGGGTATTGTTGAGCGTGCGCATCGCACCCTCAAAGCCTATCTTATAAAACAGAAGAGGGGAACTTTTGAGGAGACTGTACCCCGAGCACCAAGAGTGTCGGTGTCTTTGGCACTCTTTACACTCAATTTTTTAAATATTGATGCTCATGGCCATACTGCGGCTGAACGTCATTGTTCAGAGCCAGATAGGCCCAATGAGATGGTTAAATGGAAAAATGTCCTTGATAATAAATGGTATGGCCCGGATCCTATCTTGATAAGATCCAGGGGAGCTATCTGTGTTTTCCCACAGAATGAAGACAACCCATTTTGGGTACCAGAAAGACTCACCCGAAAAATCCAGACTGACCAAGGGAATACTAATGTCCCTCGTCTTGGTGATGTCCAGGGCGTCAATAATAAAAAGAGAGCAGCGTTGGGGGATAATGTCGACATTTCCACTCCCAATGACGGTGATGTATAATGTTCAAGTATTCTCCTGCCTTTTTACCACTAACTGGGAACTGGGTTTGGCCTTAATTCAGACAGCCTTGGCTCTGTCTGGACAGGTCCAGATGACTGACACCATTAACACTTTGTCAGCCTCAGTGACTACAGTCATAGATGAACAGGCCTCAGCTAATGTCAAGATACAGAGAGGTCTCATGCTGGTTAATCAACTCATAGATCTTGTCCAGATACAACTAGATGTATTATGACAAATAACTCAGCTGGGATGTGAACAAAAGTTTCCGGGATTGTGTGTTATTTCCATTCAGTATGTTAAATTTACTAGGGCAGCTAATTTGTCAAAAAGTCTTTTTCAGTATATGTTACAGAATTGGACGGCTGAATTTGAACAGATCCCTTCGAGAATTGAGACTTCAGGTCAACTCCACGCGCTTGGACCTGTCGCTGACCAAAGGATTACCCAATTGGATCTCCTCAGCATTTTCTTTCTTTAAAAAATTGGGTGGGATTAATATTATTTGGAGATACACGTTGCTGTGGATTAGTGTTGCTTCTTTGATTGGTCTGTAAGCTTAAGGCCCAAACTAGGAGAGACAAGGTGGTTATTGCCCAGGCGCTTGCAGGACTAGAACATGGAGCTCCCCCTGATATATGGTTATCTATGCTTAAGCAATAGGTCGCTGGCCACTCAGCTCTTATATCTCACGAGGCTAGTCTCATTGCACGAGATAGAGTGAGTGTGCTTCAGCAGCCCGAGAGAGTTGCAAGGCTAAGCACTGCAATGGAAAGGCTCTGCGGCATATATGAGCCTATTCTAGGGAGACATGTCATCTTTCATGAAGGTTCAGTGTCCTAGTTCCCTTCCCCCAGGCAAAACGACACGGGAGCAGGTCAGGGTTGCTCTGGGTAAAAGCCTGTGAGCCTAAGAGCTAATCCTGTACATGGTTCCTTTACCTACACACTGGGGATTTGACCTCTATCTCCACTCTCATTAATATGGGTGGCCTATTTGCTCTTATTAATAGAAAAGGGGGAACTGTGGGAAGCCGCCCCCACATTCGCCGTCACAAGATGGCGCTGACATCCTGTGTTCTAAGTTGGTAAACAAATAATCTACGCATGTGCCAAGGGTATTTACGACCACTTGTACTCTGTTTTTCCCGTGAACGTCAGCTCGGCCATGGGCTGCAGCCAATCAGGGAGTGATGCGCCCTAGGCAATGGTTGTTCTCTTTAAAATAGAAGGGGTTTCGTTTTTCTCTCTCTCTTGCTTCCCTCTCTTGCTTCTTACACTCTGGCCCGATAAAGATATAAGCAATAAAGCTTTGCCGTAGAAGATTCTGGTTGTTGTGTTCTTCCTGGCCGGTCGTGAGAACGCGTCTAATAACATGTTTGTATGTTTTTTCCTCTTTTTCTGTAAGGACTTCTACCTGTTTGATTGTGTTTTCCTGTTTTTCTTTAAGGACTTGTAACTCTTTAGCAGTGTTCTCCTGTATTTCTTTAAGTGATTTATTAAAGTCCTTCTTGATGTCCTCTACCATCATCATGAGATATGCTTTTAAATCTAGGTCTAGGTTCTCAGGTGTGTTGGGGTTCCCTGGACTGGGCGAAGTGGGTGTGCTGGGTTCTGGTGATGGTGAGTGGTCTTGGTTCCTGTTAGTAAGATTCCTCCGTTTACCTTTCGCCATCTGGTAATCTCTGGAGTTAGTAGTTATAGTTGACTCTGTTTAGAGATTGTTCTTCTGGTGATTCTGTTACCGTCTATCAGCAGACCTGGGAGACAGATTCTCTCCTCTGAGTTTCAGTGCTCAGAGCACTCTCTGCTGGCAAGCTCTCTTACAGGGAAGGTGCACAGATATCTTGTATTTGGACCTCCTCCTGGCCGAAGAAGAAGGCCCAAAACAGGACCTTTCTCAGACACTGTGTTGCTTTGGCAGTTCCCAGGTGGTACAGACTCTCACCTAAGCAGACTAAATTCCTAAGTTCCTTGGAGTCCCGGGACCAAGATGGCGACCGCTGCTGCTGTGGCTTAGGCCGCCTCCCCAGCCGGGTGGGCACCTGTCCTCCGGTCCGGAAGGTGGCCGGCTGTCCCCGGCCCACACAGGGTGCTGCCTCAGCGCCTCTGTGCTTCTGCCTGTTCCAGAAGCTGTCAGGTTCTCTGGCGCACCCTCTCACCTGTTCAGACTAATTTCCTAAGTTCGGCGGGTCTCGGACCAAGATGGCGACCGCTGCTGCTGTGGCTTAGGTCGCCTCCCCAGCCGGGCGGGCACCTGTCCTCCGGTCCGGACGGTGGCTGGCTGTCCCCGGCCCACACAGGGTGCTGCCTCAGCCCCTCTGTGCTTCTGCCTGTTCCAGAGGCTGTCAGGTTCTCTGGCGCACCCTCTCACCTGTTCAGACTAATTTCCTAAGTTCGGCGGGTCCCTGAACAAGATGGCGACCGCTGCTGCTCGCGTGGGTGCTTCTTTAAAAGTACCTTTAGTGAATGACAAGGAAGCTCAGTCATCCGATCATGCAAACTTATAGTGGTTATGACAGTGTAAATGGGAACTACATGCCAAGTCACCAAATCCCAGCATAAGATTGGGGAGTTGGCCATGAAATTTCAACCTCAAACATGGAGCATGGTAAAAAAAAAAAAAAATTTTTTTTGCATCTAAGGTTTTTATTAGCAATATATAATAATGAATTTCATTAAAGCTTTATTTTTTAAATGTTAATTTTTTAATTAGATATTTTCTTCATTTACATTTCAAATGCTATCCCTTTTCCTAGTTTACTCTCCAAAAGTCCCCTATACCCTCTCCTCACCCTGCTCCCCAACCCACCCACTCCAAGTGCATGTAGTTCCTGGTAAGTCAAATCACACTTTGTGTAGGCTTCCACTAAAGAATATTTGGTCTTGATTGGGGGAGGCATGCACAGTAGATAAGGAAGTGGAGTGGTTGGGTGGACCTGGGGAGAGTTACAGGTTTGCAGTTGGTAAATAAGATAAAAATAAATTGTATGAAATTCCCAAGGAACTAATCGAATTTCTTGGAAACCTTATTTAATTTTTTATTGGATGATTGATTGATTGATTTAATTTCAGATGCTATCCCCTCTCCAGGTCTCCCCTTCAGAAATGCCCTATCTCATCCTCCTTCCCCCTACCTCTATGGGGGTGCTCACTCACCCACCCACTCCCTCCTTCCCACATTGGCATTCCCCTACACTGGGGCATCGACCACCCTCAGGCCCAAGGGCCTCTCCTCCCACTGATGGCCAACAAGGCCATCTTCTGCCACATATGCAGCCAGAGCCATGGATCCCTCCATGTGTATTCTTTAGTTATTGGTCCAGTCCCTGGGAGCTTGGAGGTGGGGAGGGTCTGTCCTGTTGACACTGTTGCTCCCTCCATGGAGCTGCAAACTCCCTCAGCTCCTTCAGTCCCTTCTCCAACTTCTGCATTGGGGACCCCACACTCAGTTCATGGTTGGCTGAGAGCATCCACCTCTATATTTGTCAGGCTCTGGCAGAGCCTCTCAGGAGACAGCTGTATCAGGCTCCTGTGAGCAAGCACTTTCTGGCATCCACAATAGCATCCTGATTTGGTGGCTGTATATGGGATGATCCCTAGGTAGGGCAGTCTCTAGATGGTCGTTCCTTCTGTCTCTACTTCACACTTTGTCTCCATATTTCCTCTTGGGAGTATTTTGTCCCCCCTTCTAAGAAGCACTGAAGCATCCACATTTTGGTCTTCCTTCTTGAGCTTCATATGGTCTGTGAATTGTTTCTTGGGTATTCCAAACTTTTGGGCTAATAGACACTTATCAATCAGTACATACCTTATGTGTCCTTTTTTGACTAAGCTTCCTCACTCAGGATGATATTTTCAAGTTCATCCCTCACTCAGGATGATATTTTCAAGTTCATCCATTTGCCTGCGAATTTCATAAAGTCATTGTTTTTAATAGCTGAGTAGTATTCCATTGTATAAATGTAACACATTCTCTGTATCCCTTCCTCTGTTGAGGGACACCTGGGTTCTTTCCAGCTTCTGGATATTATAAATAAGGCTGCTATGAACATAGTGGAGCACGTGTTCTTGATACATGTTGGAGTATCTTCTGGGTATATACCCAAGAGTGGGTCCTTAGTACTATGCCCAATTTTCTGAGGAACTGCCAGACTCATTTCCAGAGTGGTTGTACCAGTTTGCAATCCCAGCAGCAATGGAGGAGTGTTCCTCTTCACATCCTCGCCAGCATCTGCTGTCACCTGAATTTTTGATCTTAGGCATTCTGACTGGTGTTAGGTGGAATCTCAGGGTTGTTTTGATTTGCATTTCCCTGATGACTAAGGATGTTGCACATTTCTTTAGGTGTTTCTCAGCCATTCGGTATTCCTCAGTTGAGAATTATTTGCTTAGCTCTGTACCCCATTTTTTTTTAATTGGGTTATTTGATTCTCTGGAGTCGATACAGCTGTATCCCTGAACGACCCTATCTCAACCAGTCTTTTATCCTACAAATTTTATCTAACTTGCAACCTTGATGTGGCAGCCCAACTATTCACCTCGGAACATGATCAGATCTATGGTACTGGTATACTACCTATCATTCAACCTCATTTAATTTTAAAATAGGTTTAATGCAGTTGCAAGCCAGTCATGTACATACATAGAGACCAGTTGATGCCTATTATGTAGTACCTCTGGTAAGGCATGGTTAGTTGCTTTGCAGTCTGAATTTATCCTAGAATAAATTCCCAATCTATTCCACAATTTTAAGTTTGACTGAGCTATGGCATCTGCCACATTGCTAGTATGGTGCATACTAAGGGCTGCAGGTAACTGCACTTGACCCCATCAGAGCTTCTGGAATATAACTTCTCTGACTAGTGGTTACAGTGATGACTGTTAATGTCAATAGTAGAGATTAGACTTGCATTGACTTGACATTCAAATTTTAACTCATGGGGCTAGAGAGATGGCTTATACTGGTGAATCATTTGCTTTACATGCTTGAAGACCTGAGTTCAAATTCCCAGAACTCACAGTAAAGCCAGGTGCAGTAGTCAGTATCTATAGTCCCTGTGTACCTGTGTTAAGAGAGGGAGGGCAGAGACAAGGCTCACCAGCCAGTCATGCCAGCTGGCCTAATACACACAGCAGCCAATAAGAGACCCTGTCTCAAACAAGATGGAAAGTGATGTCTAACAGTCAATTTCATCCTCTAACTGAACACACATGCATGTGCATACACATGTACCCAGATCACAAATGAATCTAATCAGATTCTGATAAGGGTATAGATAGATACTGATAAGGTAGTTTTAGGGACAAGGACCTCAATTCTTGTTTTTGCCCAGAGCCAAGTTAGTATTCATAAAGAATTTGATCTGATTCACTTTAGCATATATTTGGCAATAACCACAGGAGTTTCTTTCGCCAAACTAGAAGCTTACTGAAGGTGGAAATCTACTTATATTTGAATATTTGAGTTCAAAAAAGACTATGCAGAAATGCATCATTGTATGAATATACCACTGTTTATGAGACCTGTTGCCCAACATTTTGTAATTTGGAGCTAGTATGAATATTGTTCCTGTAAGTATTCTTTTTTTTTTAATTAGATATTTTCTTCATTTACATTTCCTAGTTTCCTCTCCAAAAGTCCCCTATACCCTCCTCCTGCCCTGCTCCCCAACCCAGCCACTTCTACTTCCTGGCCCTGGCATTCCCGTGTAATGGGGCATATAGTCTTTGCAAGACTGCTATATATACACCTAGAGACACGAGCTCTGGGGGTTCTGGTTAGTTAATATTGTTGTTCCTCCTATAGGGTTGCAGAACCCTTTAGCTCCTTGGTACTTTCTCTAGCCCCTTCACTGGGGGCTGTGTGTTCTATCCAATAGATGACTGGGAGCATTCACCTCTGTATTTGCCAGGCACTGGCATAGCCTCAAAAGAGATTATCTATATCACGGTCCTGTCAGCAAAATCTTTCTGGCATATGCAATAATGTCTAGGTTTGGTGGTTGTTTATGGGATAGATCCCTGGGTGGAGCAGTCTCTCGATGGTCCTTCCTTCTGAATCAGCTCTTAATTTTGTAACTCCTTTCATGGGTATTTAAGAAGGATTGAAGTATCCACACTTTGGTCTTCCTTCTTCCTTCTTGAGTTTCATATGTTTTGCAAATTGAATCTTGTATATTCTAAGTTTCTGGACTAATATCCACATATTAGTGAGTGCATATCATATGTGTTCTTTTGTGATTGGATGACCTCAGTCAGGATGATATCCTCCAGATCTATCCATTTGGCTAAGAATTTCATCAACTCCGGGTCTCTCAGAGACCAATCCACACAGGAGAGCACGTGGGCCACAGAGTCAACATAGCTTCTTAGACAGAGTCCCTTTGGGCCTTCATCCTCAGCCAGGAGGCAGAGCTGAGATCCAGACCTCTGGGCACCTTCCCTGCCAGAGAAGAGTTGGCCTCCAGGGAAGGCTATCACCCCAGGACTCAGGCAAGATCACCATCTTCTATACCAGGTCTTTCAGAGAACAGTCTGCACAGGAGAGCATGTGGGCCACAGAGTCAACAGAGCTTCTTAGGCAGGGTCCCTTTGGGCCTTCATCCTCAGCCAGGAGGCAGAGCTGATCCTCAGACCTCTGTGCACTTTCCCTGCCAGAGGAGAATTGGCCTCCAGGGAGGGCTCTGACCCCTGGAACTCAAGAGAGAGTTGGACTCCCAGGAGTGCTGACAGAGGCTAACAGAATCACAGGAGGAACAAGCTCCAGACAGAGACAGCTAGCACGTCTAACACCAGAGATTACCAGATGGTGAAAGGCAAACTTAAGAATCTTACTAACAGAAACCAAGACCACTTGGCATCATGAGAAACCAGTACACCCACCACAGCAAGTCCTGGATACCCCAACACACCCAAAAAGCAAGATTCGGAATTTAAATCATATCTCATGATGTTGGTAGAGAATTTTAAGAAGGACATTAATAACTCAAAGAAATACAGGAGAACATTGCTAAACAGGGAGAAGTCCTTAAAGAGGAATCACAAAAAAACCTTAGAGAATTAAAGGAAAACACAACCAAACAGGTGATGGAATTGAACAAAACCATCCAAGATCTAAAAATGGAAGTAGAAACAATAAAGAAAACCCAAAGGGAGACAACTCTGGAGATAGAGATCCTAGGAAAGAAATCAGGAGTCATAGATGTGAGCATCAGCAACAGAATACAAGAGATGGAAGAGAGAATCTCAGGTGCAGAGGATTCCGTAGAAAACATGGACACAACAAATAATGATAATGCAAAAGGCAAAAAGATCCTAACTCAAAACCTTCAGGAAATCCAGGACACAATGAGAAGACCAAACCTAAGGATAATAGGTATAGATGAGAATGAAGATTTTCAACTTAAAGGGCCAGTAAGTATCTTCCACAAAATTATAAGTAGAAAATTTCCCTAACCTAAAGAAAGAGATGCCCATGAAAATACAAGAAGACTACAGAACTCCAAATAGACTGAACCAGAAAAGAAATTCCTCCTGACACATAGTAATCAGAACAATAAGTGCACTAAATAAAGATAGAATACTAAAAGCAGTATGGGAAAAAGGTCAAGTAACATATAAAGGCAGACCTATTAGAATTACACTAGACTTCTCACCAGAGACTATGAAAGCCTGGACAGATATTATACAGACCCTAAGAGAACACAAATGCCAGCCCAGGCTACTATACCCAGCAAAACTCTCAATTACCATAGATGGAGAAACCAAAGTATTCCATGACAAAACCAAATACACACAATACCTTTCCACGAATCCAGCCCTTCAAAGGATAATAAAGGGAAAACTCCAACACAAGGAGGGAAACTATGCCCTAGAAAAAGCAAGAAAATAATCCTTCAACATACCTAAAAGAAGATAGCCACAAGAACAGAATCTCTACTCTAACAACAAAAATAACAGAAAGCAACAATTACTTTTCCTTAATACCTCTTAATATCAATGGACTCAACTCCCCAATAAAAAGACATAGACTAACAGCCTGGCTACATAAACAGTACCCAACATTTTTCTGCATACAGGAAGCCCACCTCAAGAACAAGGATAGACACTACCTCAGAGTGAAAGACTGGAAAACAAATTTCCAAGCAATTGGTCTGAAGAAACAAGCTGGAGTAGCCATTCTAATATCGAATAACATTGATTTCCTACCCAAAGTTATCAAAAAAGACAAGGAGGGGGCACTTCATACTCATCAAAGGTAAAATCTACCAGGATGAACTCTTAATTTTGACCTTCTATGCTCCAAATGCAAGGGTAACAACATTCATTAAAGAAACTATAGTAAAGCTCAAAGCACACAATTGCACCTCACACAATAATAGTGGGAGTCTACTCTCATCAATGGACAAATCCTGGAAACAGAAACTAAACAGAGACACAGTGAAACTACTAGAAGTTATGAACCAAATGGATTTAGCAGATATCGACAGAACATTTTATCCTAAAACAAAAGGATATACCTTCTTTTCAGCACCTCATTTTACCTTCTCCAAAATTGACGATAAAATTGGTCACAAAACAGGCCGCAACAGATCAGATCCAAAAATACTGAAATTATACAATGCATCCTATCAGATCACCAAGGACTAAGGCTGATCTTCAATAACAATATAAATAATAGAAAGTCAACATTCATGTGGAAGCTGATAAAACATTCTACTCAATGGTAACTTGGTCAAGGAAGAAATAAAGAAATTAAAGACTTTTTAGAGATTAATGAAAGTGAAGCCACAACATACCCAAACTTATGGGACACAATGAAAGCAGTCCTAAGAAGAAAACTCATAGCTCTGAGTACTGGCAAAAAGAAACTAGAGAGAGCATATATTAGCAGCTTAACAGCACACCTAAAAGCTCTAGAACAAGATGAAGCAAGTTCACACAACAGGAGTAGATGGCAGGAAATAATCAAACTCAGAGCTGAAATCAACCAAGTGGAAACAAAAATAACTTTATAAAGAATCAACCAAACCAGGAGCTCGCTCTTTCTTTCTTTCTTTCTTTCTTTCTTTCTTTCTTTCTTTCTTTCTTTCTTTCTTTCTTTCTTTCTTTCTTTCTTTCTTTCTTCCTTTTTTTTTTTTTTGAGAAAATCAATAAGATAGATAAACCCTTAGCCAGACTAACTAAAGGGCACAAGGACAGTATCCTAATTAACAAAATCAGAAATGAAAAGGGTCTCAGCTCTGCCTCCTGGCTGAGGATGAAAGCTGGAAGGGACCCTGTACAAGAAGCTCTGTTGTTTCTGCAGACTGTGAACTCTCTTGCGGGGACTGGTCTCTGAGAGACCTGGGATACAAGATGGTGATCTCACCTGAATTCCAGAGTCAGACCCTCCTGTAATGCTTATTCTCATTGTTTGGGGTGTAGAAAACATTGTACAAGGTTCTCTATGAGAATTAACAATTGACTTACTGTACCAGAGTTAAATAATTTTAAAAGATCAAATGTGGAATATTCTTATTATTTGGAGTGAGAAGCAAACTTTCCAAGTATTAGAGTTTTTAAAAATATACAGGAGTCATGTTAGCATAGAAGAATGGACTACATCTCAAGATAAAATATGAAGACAAATAGGAATTTATGACACTTAAGAGAAAATTTATTCACATGTAAATTTCTTACCACAATATAGACATAACAAATGCATGAAGTAATAATTCACAAAAGAAGGCATTCTGATGGCTATTAAATGTTTAAAACTCTGCAGTGGAAATTTTGCAGTTCTCAAGACAATGCCTCTTGACTCAGAGGTTAAGTCTTCAAGAGACAGTTCATTGACTTCTAGGTTGGCATGACATATTTGAACTGCATTTAAACACAAGGAATGTGCCAGTGGAGTCCACAATTCTATTGATTATTCTTTATGCTCATCATTGTGATTATGAAACTAGTCAGAATCAATGAGGAAAATTTCTCTGGATTTTATGAAACCTTATTGCAAAAATAAGTTTTAAAACGTTAATATCTGCTAGGAAAAGAAAGGTGTATCTGTCATGATAAACAAACGATCACCAGTGTAGTCAGGAGGCTTCTTTCTTATCTTTCAGTGCTGGCAACCAAACCTGGGGCCCAACCAAGGGAGCAAAAGACTTTCTTTTTTTTTTTTTTTTTCCATTTTTTATTAGGTATTTAGCTCATTTACATTTCCAATGCTATACCAAAAGTCCCCCTTACCCACCCACCCCCACTCCCCTACCCACCCACTCCCCCCCTTTGGCCCTGGCATTCCCCTGTACCGGGGCACACAAAGTCTGCGTGTCCAATGGGACACCTATGGTCACTTGATCTTCGACAAGGGAGCCAAAACCATCCAGTGGAAGAAAGACAGCATTTTCAACAATTGGTGCTGGCACAACTGGTTGTTATCATGTAGAAGAATGCGAATCGATCCATACTTATCTCCTTGTACTAAGGTCAAATCTAAGTGGATCAAGGAACTTCACATAAAACCAGAGACACTGAAACTTATAGAGGAGAAAGTGGGGAAAAGCCTTGAAGATATGGGCACAGGGGAAAAATTCCTGAACAGAACAGCAATGGCTTGTGCTGTAAGATCGAGAATTGACAAATGGGACCTAATGAAACTCCAAAGTTTCTGCAAGGCAAAAGACACTGTCTATAAGACAAAAAGACCACCAACAGACTGGGAAAGGATCTTTACCTATCCTAAATCAGATAGGGGACTAATATCCAACATATATAAAGAACTCAAGAAGGTGGACCTCAGAAAATCAAATAACCCCCTTAAAAAATGGGGCTCAGAACTGAACAAAGAATTCTCACCTGAGGAATACCGAATGGCAGAGAAGCACCTGAAAAAATGTTCAACATCCTTAATCATCAGGGAAATGCAAATCAAAACAACCCTGAGATTCCACCTCACACCAGTGAGAATGGCTAAGATCAAAAATTCAGGTGACAGCAGATGCTGGCGAGGATGTGGAGAAAGAGGAACACTCCTCCATTGTTGGTGGGATTGCAGGCTTGTACAACCACTCTGGAAATCAGTCTGGCGGTTCCTCAGAAAATTGGACATAGTACTACCGGAGGATCCAGCAATACCTCTCCTGGGCATATATCCAGAAGAAGCCCCAACTGGTAAGAAGGACACATGCTCCACTATGTTCATAGCAGCCTTATTTATAATAGCCAGAAACTGGAAAGAACCCAGATGCCCCTCAACAGAGGAATGGATACAGAAAATGTGGTACATCTACACAATGGAGTACTACTCAGCTATTAAAAAGAATGAATTTATGAAATTCCTAGCCAAATGGATGGACCTGGAGAGCATCATCCTGAGTGAGGTAACACAATCACAAAGGAACTCACACAATATGTACTCACTGATAAGTGGATATTAGCCCAAAACCTAGCAAAAGACTTTCTTATCCTAATTTAAACTGACATGAATCACCATAATGTAGTTGGGGTTGGTCCCTTTCCCTTCAGCCTTCTGTAAGAGGTAGGAGCCCTTTAGTCTATAGCCACCCGCAAGGCAGAAACAGAGGGCACAGTTGTCTTTTCTTTTTTTAATTATAAACTTTATTGTAAAAAAAATGTCTTGCAAATACATTACACACCCAAATTAACCAAAGTCTATATTCTATATAACTTCTTGAACGTACATAGTTAGAACTGGTGTTTAGGATTGAAGATGTGAAACTTCACACTTTTCACTATTGCATGTATTCTATGGACTTAGCCCCCACCAGCAATTAAAAAGTCCATAACAAAACCAGAACTGGAGGAACTATTCACTTTGTGTCTTCATTCACAATTTATGTCATTACTTACATTCATTACTTTCTCATTACCTTATAGTTTGGTTTTCTTGTTTTTCTTTCAAATTGTCTTCCTTAGACTTATATATTTAAATTTTTTTTCCTTTATTTTAAACTGAAAATAGATTTTTTTCATACAACATATTCTGATCATGGTTTTTTCTCCCTTAAATCTTCCCACATCCCCCTGGCTATAGTTGTTTTAAGTTAATGATACAGTTATGAGTATATACTTCTAGGATATATAGTAACCCAAAGAGTGTTGGTAAAGCAGGTTGTTTTGGCTGCTAATTTTATGGCAATGTTGTGTTTTCCCCTTCTTGGTATCTGGGGTAGGAACAGATAAAGGTGCAGCTGGAAGTGGCAATAGCAGTCAAATGATGTCTCTTCAAGGCTGTATTAAAGTGCAATCACGCTCAGTGACTTCATAGTCCACAGTTTGTATGGAGATTAAATAGCTTTTCACAATCAGGAATTAAAGAGTTACCAAGCTCATATTTAAATAAAAGACAAGTCTTACAATTCAGATTTATAATAACAATAATAATACATTAAAATGCATCTTTGTGTTAGCTAAACATATAGTTTTATTAAAAACTAGAGACTCAACAGGTAAAGACAAGCACAGAAAAGAAATTACTAAGACCCTACAGAGGCCACTCAATTGAACCACACAGAAGAATTCACTAGAACAGTAAGAGTATAATCATGAGTCCTAAGAACAAAGATATCCTGTTAAATGCAATGTGTGGAGTGCTGGAGTAGATCTGTTCCTTCCATCACACCAAGAACAAACAAGCTGAGCAGAGGTACTTACAGCACGTATCACCAACAAACCATTACTCTTTAACTTAGCGAGTTCTAAAATTACATAGAAGGGCATAAAGAAATTTTATGGTAATATGAACAGACTTGGACAAATAGCTTGAGCAAACAACTAAAAAATATAAAAAAATGTTCCTTAGTCAGATGAAAAGATTAGCAATTATATCCACACCAAAATAAATAATGAAAACCACAACGAAAGTCTACTTTCCACCCATCAAACTAGAAAGAAAAACATCCAAAAGCTTTACAACCCATTCTGTAAGTGAGGCAGAGAAACAGCTACATGGCCACAAGACATGGGAAAGGTATCTACAAAGAAGAAAGTGTTAGTCTTTAACCCATTACATCTAACTGTGCGCTACTTACTTGAGAAGATAGCAACATCATCAAACGTCATTAATCCCTGAGAGGGAGCCAACCATAGACCAAAGAAACAATTTTGCCCAAGTCTATTGTGAACCAATTGCCTCATGAGCCTTTCTCCTTCCCACAAGGGAAAGTTAGTAGGCTCAACCCTGTAAAGGTCTTGTGCAGGTAACCCCATGGCTCTGGTTTCAAGATGGCAATGGCCATGTGGTACCTAAAGGACAGACTTCTGCATCTCAACACACATATCTATGAACTTGAACACATTTTCCCAGTAACATGATAAGAAAATACCTTTGTACAAAATTATTCATAAAATAATATTTGTGATTGTCAAGCAAATGGAATAGTATACAGCTCTTCAGCAGAATACTAAAGAACTCTATAAGGATAGGGAATGACTTACAAGATATATAATTAAGTTGAAAAGTTGGGAAAACATTCATAATATATTAATTGTAGTGCATAAAGTAAAAATTCTTAACACACACAATGGCTTAACATACCTAAAAGTAACACAAGAAACATGAACTAGGGGATAATCCAGTTGGCTGCTTTAAGGAATGGGGATATTGGACAAAAAGAATACAAGATGAAGGGACTCTGATTATACTACATCATATAGTTTGTTTTGAACACATTAATATTCTATGTATTCCAGAAATAAAATCAGTGAAAAGAAGGAGGAAGTACAATTGAAATGCATATACCTAGCTGATTTTCCAATGAACACCAGGTCACAAGACAGGGGCTAAAGGAATGAACCAATAAACAATTTATAGACAACATTTAACTATATATCCTTATTCTTGGGAGAAAGGTGGAGAGCTGTCAACAACATATATTATTATCATAGTGGCACATGGGACATCATTCCTACCCTATTTTAAGTACACTAGACAGTCGAATAAATGAGTAAATGTAGTGAAGTCATTTGAGTCCTCACTATGGAAAAAGCACATAACTATGGAATTATAACAAGACAAGCCACAGGATGGATTAGAACCAGGCACGCTGTTCCGAACTGTGCATCCGTGTATGCCATTCTGTGTACACATATGCATGGATTTGTATTCTGTTGGTAGGTTTACATTTGCAGTCTTCCCTTCTCTCTTTAGTTAAAGGGCCAAGAAGCAAAGACCAGAGTAGCTATGAGCAAGCCTAGCAACTAGGCTTTAATTCTTGGTTAAAGAAAGGTTGATGCCTAGAAATGAGACTCCATAACTCAGGGTAGCTCACAAAAGTGCCCAGCCTATAGCTCCTAATATTGGCATTGCCTTCATATCCCAGAAGCCAGCTATAATGACTTCAATTTATTTCTAACCAGTACATGAAAATGGTCTATATTCATGCGGTATGTGATGACATGATCATGTGTATACTGCATCATGTTTAAATCTACCTGCTCAGGAAACAAAATTTGTCAACGCTTTCCTTGAGTTTATATGGACCCTTGATATATTACAGAGCTTCAGTTGTCATTTGCTTGTATCCTGTTTGTCCACAAACAGATTGTCAAAGGCCATGTAAAAGTAGGATTTTAATACTCATGATGACAGCTCTCCTTATGTTCAGTTGTCTCTGCATTTCCACTCCTAAGTGTGTACGTCATCCACTCCAAATTTGGATGTTGTCATGGTTAGTATTTGTGAACTTGATGGAACTTAGTGTGACCATGAAAACAAACCTTCAGGCATAGCCGTGAGGGACTTTCTACACTGGGTTAATTGGGATTGGAAAAGCTTCCAGTTCTAGGAAGCACCTCCTGCCACTGAGGTCCTGGACTGGATAAAAAGGAACAGCGTCACCTCTCTCTGCTTCCTGACTGGGCACAATTCTTCAAGCCCCTGCCCCTGTGCCTTCCAAACCACAGTGGGCCCTACCCTCAAACTTGGAACCAAAACAAAGCCGTCCTGCCTTGCATTACTTTTGTTAATATTTAGTAACAGGCGAAATAACTCATATAAAAGTTTTGCTAGAACACAAGATGTCAGAGACCCCACAGCAGAATAAGTTACTGTCTTAGTCAGGATTTCTATTCCTGTACAAACATCATGACCAAGAAGCAGTTGGGGAGGAAAGGGTTTATTCATCTTACACTTCCATACTGCTGTTCATCACCAAGGAAGTCATGACTGGAACTCAAGCAGGTCAGGAAGCAGGAGCTGATGCAGAAGCCATGGAGGGATGTTCTTACTGACTTGCTTCCCCTGGCTTGCTCAGCCTGCTCTCTTATAGAACCAAGACTACCAGCCCAGAGATGGTCCCACCCACAAGGGGCCTTTCCCCATTGATCACTAATTGAGAAAATGCCTTACAGTTGGATCTCATGGAGGCATTTCCTCAACTGAAGCTCCTTTCTCTGTGATAACTCCAGCTGTGTCAAGTTGACACAAAACTAGCCAGTACAGTTACCCATCTTGGAGAAAACACCCAATGTGGATCACTGGAAAGTTCAAGATGATCTGTGCTGTGGATGTGCTGAGACTTGCCTTCCAAGTTGAAAACAGAGCTGAAATACTGTTCTCGATTGCTTTTTGTGGCTGTGATAAACAGTGACCAAAATCAGCTTTGGAAGGGCAGAGTTGATTTCAACTTAGACTTCCAGGTCACATTCTATTACTGAGGGAAGTCAGGGCAGAAACTGGGGTCGAACTGAAAGAGAAACTGTAGAGAGATGACCCTTACTGACTGGCTTTCTGGCTCATGCTCAGCTTTCTGACACAGCACAGTCTCTTCAGTCTAGGATGGTGCCAACCACAGTGGGCAGGCCTTTCTATATCAATCGCCAAGCCATCGCTCATGGGCATGGGCCAATCTGATCCAGACAGTTCTTTGACTGATATTCCCTCCTCCCAGGCGACTAGGTTGTGTCACAATAAAAACGAAACAGGACAAGGAAATGTATCCGAAAAACTGTGTTACAGTAAATTACCCTTGTGTGATGACATCTCAGCTATCCACCTGATGTTTTGATTACCAATGGCTTTGAGTGAGGACTATAGATTAGATCAGTAGCAAGAACAGCATGTCCTGGTCTCTGAGCAACCTACCTGTAAGGGAGTTACCCAGATTTACAGCCACACAAGGCCTGTGGCCTTGATGCCTTTCCGTGGGGCTAAACTCTGATCCAGATGGATTGAACTATGGAACAAAAGCCCAAAGCAGTCACCCAGCAGCTAGGTGGCCAGCGCTTCATCCCCTGGAGAAGAGTCAGCGGGGCAGAAGAGAGGACCTAAAAGCATTTCCCCTGGGCTTGGGAGGATCGGGCGTCAAGGGTGAATTTTGAGTTCTGCGGTTTTGCTATGTGTGAACTCCCTGCTCTCTGGAAGACACCTTCCTGCTGCTTCTGTGCACTGCTAAGCCATCCCCTCTTGCCTGTGAACTGTCATGGCTGCTTCTGCGGCGTAACTGGCACAAGGAAAGAGGCTCCTGTGACCACATTATAAGATGAAGGCTCTCTGACAGCAGGCTTGTCAGATGCTCTTTGTCACTAGCGGTTCAAATGGGTTTGCTTTCCGGTTTCCTGGATACGTTGGAAACAGAGACTCAGAAAGCCAAGGAGGGGGAGGCAGGTTTCCTTCTCTTCTCTGACCCTAAGCTGCCTCTTACGGTACTTTCAAGTGGCGTATGAAAGAAAGAGATTAAAAGCAAAGGGTGCAAAAGACAAATAGACAGACGCTGTTTCTATTGTCAACTTCTGAAGTTCCAGGAACAGACTGAAAGTTCAGGCTAGGTCTATGAAAATATTCACAGATGCCAAAAAGGCCAGCAGCCAAGACTCGTCTCTTTGTGGACGAACTAAAAAGCTCCCAACAGCTAGAGGGAAAAAAAAAATTTTTTTAAGGCTTGGCAATGATGCGAGTCCTATGAAAAAGAGTGAGAAAGAGAAAATGCCCCCGAATTAATTAGATTTATGACCTTCTCAAGACTATTTTCTCCCAATCCCGGACCTTTAAGTGTTAGCTGGCTGAAATGTAACGACCAGGAAATATTGATTCACTCCCCACAAGGTGCTGCTAGTACAGTGTAGAGCAAAGAAATCTGAGATAACTCGGGATCCTTTAGAAAGGGAGCTAATATTACTGGTAAATAATAATAATAACAATAAACTTTACAATAAACCAATGTGGAACCTTGTAAAACTATTTCAAGTTATTCAGAATGTCAATCACATGACATACTTTTGAAACTTTTTTTGAGATTGTAATATAATTACATTATTTCCCCTTCTTCCCTCCAAAATATTTACCCTCACTTCCTTCTTTAAAATTCATGACCTTTTTCATTCATTGTTGTATACATACATACATACATATCCCTATATGTATATGCATATATGCATATATGCATGTTCCTAAATGTGTAAGAGCAGCCTGCTCAGTCTGTAGTGTTACGTGTGCATATGGTTTGGAATTGGAGAGACAGTTGGTGCGCTGGTGTGCTCGTCCCTGGGAAGACTCTATCTCCCATTCTCACAGTCCTCACCTTTCTGTAGTTTTTGAACCACATGACATTGTAAAAAAATTTTTTCAATACGTTTAATGAATTGTATTGAGAAAATCTTAATTGGCCCTTCACAATTTGTCTTCAGAAATTTAAATTGGAAACACCTGGGTTTTTTTTTTCATTTTTTAAAAAATAAATTAAGTAGCATGGGAAGAAAACAGGTCATAATAAGGTGAATTGAAACCAATGGTAAAAGCTGAAAGTGTTTGCAAACACCGTAGTGTGCATTTGGAAAATAAAATACACGGTTGAAAATCACTAAGGCAAATAGTTGAGTTTTATTTAGTGACCAAATTATAAGACATGTAAATACCGTGAAGAATTTGAGTTAGAAGTTTCCTTTATCATGAATATCCAGTTTATTAGAAATAAGTTTATTGCTTTTATTTCTCTTTTTTTTCCAAGTTTGACAAAATTTCTTGTAATTTTAGTGAAGGCATTCAGCTCAGTCGTCTCTCTCCTCATCTTGACCTCAGGTTAATTTGTGATTTGAGTCAAGTAAAGACTATGTAGGAGAGCTGTTATTTCTATAAACAGGAAAACGGACAAGTATGCACTTCCATTGTTTTATGTAGAGCTTATTAAACAAACTAAAAGGTATTGAACAAAGTTTTAGGACTATCGGTAGGCTGCTTCTTGGAAGTCATTACACACACACACACACACACACACACACACACACACACACAAAATGCCCAGGAAATAATCACCTCCAATAAAACTCACTGAAGCTGCCTCCAAATTTAACATTGTAATTTTCAAGGAAATTTCATCATTTCTTTTGTCTGTGACTATTAAAGATGCAGTTAGCTGTCACATCGAAAAATCCCGTATATAATCCCCAAGTACAAACACCCCGCAGTGCACACATCTGAGAGAATATGTAACAAGAGACGCATAATGGGAGCGAAGTTGTGAGCAGTTCCACTCCCAACTTCCGCATAACCTCAGTGGGCTGGCTCCCCAGCGCAGCGCTGAGGAGACCGGATACTGGACTGGGAAAACAATGTCGCTGGAATATTGACTGAAAGTAATTTGAATAGAATTAAGATGAATCTTTTCCTAAAGCCACTTCATTCTCTTTTGGGTTGTTTGCATCGCTGTCAGCAGGTACAGATGCCTGGCTCTTTCAAAAAAGAATCCTTATGTGAAGTATTGAGTGGTAGAACTATCCCCAGTCTCTTTAATGGCGCTCATCTCCATTGGGGATTCTGCAAAGGACACTGTTTGCTACCAAAGTAAATCAGTATTTCGAACGTTTCTTTTGGTTTTTAATTCTAGTTCCTATAAACATTTCCACCATAACTTGAGGCAAATTATACGGAAGCTGTTTCTTTTTTTCTTTTTTGATTTTTTGTTTTTCGAGACAGGGTTTCTCTGTATAGCCCTGGCTATCCTGGAACTCACTCTGTAGACCAGGCTGGCCTCGAACTCAGAAATTCGCCTGCCTCTGCCTCCCAATTGCTGGGATTAAAGGCGTGCGCCACCACGCCCGGCTGCTTCTCTTAAAGTACAAACCACCCCAAAAATATCAGTGTGCCTACTGCTGTAAGTATTTCGCTGGCTTTTATTTTTAAAAGGTTTAAATATCCATCCACCCACCCCAAGATGGTATAACATTACATAAAGACAGATGAGGCAATGCGTGTTCTGTGACCTTTGAAGCATTTAAGTTACTGACATATTAGACCCAATTTGAATTGAATTCACAAGGTTTCTTATTTGTACAACTCCATGGCTTATTTTAAGTATATAGATACTGGCTGGTGGTTTCAAAAGCACATTTTGATGACTGAAACAGGACAGGAATGCTTCTTCAAACATATTTTCGTTATTGCTTTTATTTCTAAAGAGCATCTAAAATGTTACCAGATATTCGGCTGTAATGACCGAAAATAAACAGTAGAGGGCACTTTGGTTCTCTAAGAAAATAAATTGTTCCAAAATCTTTTGTAAATCGGCAAAATAACGGATGCAGTTTGGACTACATGAGAAGCTTAAACAAAAATGTAAAAATAAAATAAAATAAAATAAAATAAAATAAAATAAAATAAAATAAAATAAAATAAAATAAAATAAAATAAAATAAAATAAAATAAAATAAAAATCTCTGCTTGCTGTGAACAAAGCAAAGCTGTCTTGGGTTAACTGAAGCATCTTTGTTTAGTCAGCCTATAAGGAAAAAGACTGCCCTGCAGAAGAAAAATCAAAACCATTCTGTGGGCTACAAATTGAGGCTCCATCATATCGAGAATATTTCATTTAAGCAAATAAACAAAAAAACTCACATTCAGTTTGAAATGGCCTGACATACTAAATGTTTCTGACTTAAATCAGTAGTCGTTGCTTTGTCTTGCTTTAATAAAATGCTAGGCAAAAAACAACTTGTGAGTGGAAGGTTTTATTTGGCTTGTAGTTTGTGACCTACCGTCAGGGCAAACCAAGGCTGTAGCTCCAGACGAGAGCTGGAAGCAGAAGCCGCTGGATGCTTACTGCCCTGCTCCTCTGGTTTGTTGGGCTACCTTTATGATACAGCCTTGTCCCACCTACCTAGGAATGCCAACTCGCATAACAGACTGAGACATTCTATACCACTAGGAAGCAATCAAGGAAATGTCCCACAGGCCAATCCAATAGAACCGATAATCCAATAGAATAGATTCCCTCCTTGTAAGTGTACCTACATTTTCATGAAGTTGACAAAAACGCACCAAAACATTCACCTTATCTAGGCTTTCTAGACATAAAGCGAATGTTCTCACTGCCTAAGAAGTAGTGGTAAGTGACAGTGTATGCTTCTTCTATATTGGTTGACACTCCTAACAGTTGGCCTATGGATTATGCAATATTTAGTTTCCTCTAGAATCGTCTTTATTACCATCCTTGTCATTCTGCTCATAAGTCATTTTGTGGCACAACGGCTTCCTTGTGCTACGTACAAATTTATCCTAGTTTTATATATACACAAGGAACACTAAATGGACTCCTGAGGTTGTGTTTATATATTTATGCATATATGTAACGATAATAATTAAAGAAAAATAAGGCCATGAATTTGTGGGGGAGAGGGAGCAAAGAGGAGACACAGGGAAGGCCAGAAAGACAAGAGGGAAGTTGAAATGATGTAATTGTATTTTAACTTAAAACTTAAAGTTGAAAATGAAAATGTGAGAGAGAACACGCCAAGTAAGGTAATAGACAATTAAATCTAAGTTATATTAGTCCTTGTGCTAATGACCTTGAGAAAATCATTTATAATTTCCTGGACCTTAGTTTTAACATTCATAAATGAATTTCTGTATTTATTAGGAACTCTGCGATAGTGTCATCCGCTCTTACTCTGAATAGTTTTCGAGCAAATTCCATGACTTATGTCCTAGTTGTTAGCAGATTTATCAAGAATCTGATTCAAGCAGGTTGAAAGATCCACTTGAATTTTGATAAACAGATACGGAGCTAATGCTAAAATGTACATCTTACTCAATATGAGCATCCACCACAGGAGGCCTGAGGACCTTCAGAAACCAATCAGTATACGCCACACACCCCGTGTCAAGAATATCTGGCAGAGGTTAAAATCATACAATGACTACATATCTCGAGGCAGATTACAGAGAGTCTGCATGATACTCTTGAGCCAAAGTGAGCAATAAGTTGTAAAATGGAAAAGAACACTTCAAAACCAATGAAAGCTTGTTCTACAATTCTGGGAACATTCTACCCATTTCCACCTGAGACAGGAGGTACAGCAACCTTGCACTTACACTCATGTGAAGTACTTCAATGGACTAAGGAGCTGCGCTCGCGCGCGCGCGCGCACACACACACACACACACACACACACACACACACACCTGAGTTCAGTGGTGACTGTTCCATCTATTTCCATTATATTCCTTAGGGGGAAAATGATCTATCACTCATGATATTACCCAAGGCAGGTCCCATCTGGAGATGCCTTATCACTGCTAGTAGCGAAACTAAAACAGCAAACAAGCAAAAGGTCTGGACATGGAGATTTATGGAGGATTTGCTAAAAATAAAAAAGAAATGTTCATATTCATAGATTATTTTCTAACATGTTTGTGCACATCTTACATTGTAATGTATTTAACAATCTTATTGATCTCTAAAAAAGGTAAGAGATAATTAAATGATATAGGTGAGATAGAACCATGTTTTTTCTTATAAAGACTTTGGCTACAGGACTCCAATACCAGAGCCAGAAATAAAGCAAGATCAATGAAATTGTGGACAATGAACTTCAGCATTAGTTTCTTGAGTCTACACAGACATTAGTATTTACCCAATGTAGGAGCTGAAGTTGACATCCCAACTCCATAGAACTCAGCAGGCTTGTTTTGTTAAACACTTCACTATCCAGCCACATTCTACCCTCCTGTCTACTATCTGCTTTATGTCCATGATCAATAGGCAGCTGAGCATTGCACAAATCTTAGTGTCTGGGTCATGTAGTATACCCTGAAACAAAAAGCCTTTTGACATCACTCTACCTGGGAAACCCTCCCTAGCCCTAACCCTTAGCCTCTAAACCACCTTCTCCGCTTTCACTCACCTCCTGCAAACCAGGGAAACCACTGCTCCCTTTGGACCATGTGTCTAATGTTCACCATAGCGCACACAGGTGAATTAAGTTCCTATGCTTCTTGCCCATGGCACTGCTTTCCTAGAAGAGACCACTCGGACTCCCTTTACTCCTCAGCCCCTACCGCAATGTCAGCATACAGAAACAGATCAACATCTCCAAGATATAAGATACAATTTGCTAAACACATGAAACTCAAGAAGAACGAAGACCAAAGTGTGGACACTTTGCCCCTTCTTAGAATTGGAAACAAAACACCCATGGAAGGAGTTACAGATACACAGTTTGGAGCTGAGACGAAAGGATGGACCATCTAGAGACTGCCATATCCGGGGATTCATCCCATAATCAGCCTCCAAACACTGACACCACTGCATATACTAGCAAGATTTTGCTGAAAGGACCCTGATATAGCTGTCTCTTGTGAGGCTATGCCGGGGCCTAGCAAACACAGAAGTGGATGCTCACAGTCAGCTATTGGATGGATCACAGGGTCCCCAATGGAGGAGCTAGAGAAAGTAACCAAGGAGCTAAAGGGATCTGCAACCCTATAGGTGGAACAACAATATGAACTAACCAGTACCCCCAGAGCTTGTGTCTCTAGCTGCATATGTATCAGAAGATGGCCTAGTTGGCCATCAGTGGAAAGAGAGGCCCATTGGTCATGCAAACTTTATATGCCTCAGTACAGGGGAAGGCCAGGGCCAAGAAGTGGGAGTGGGTGGGTGGGGGAGTCGTGGGGGAGGGTATAGGGGACTTTGGTATAGCATTGGAAATGTAAATGAAATAAATACCTAATTTAAAAAAAAAAAGAATGCAAAGATGGGATTTTAGCTGACAGGCTATCGTGATAGTCCAGTCTTCCTAATTCAGAAGGTGGAACTAAGGAGGGGTGAAAATTTAAAATCATTAATCTACAATAGGTTCAATTATATGAGTGGCTAATTGTAGGACAGAGAGATAATAAGAACTGGATGATGACTATAGCCATATTTTCCAGTTAAAAAGGCAGAATAGAAAGGCTATCACAAACATGAAAAGAACAGAAGTAAAAAGAGCATGAATTTGGCTTCAGGCTTTTAAACATGATAGGCAGAGGATATCCATTAGCAGAAGGTTAGCAGATAGTTGTTTATTCAGAGCTGAAGCCCGCAAAAAGGCTGCAGACTTTAAGGGCACAGACGTGGAAAGCACACACTGGAGGATCTTGAAGAGATACTGAGAAGTCTAGCAACGACTAGACTCGGGGTACCATCTGATGTAAATTATGATGGTCTGGGGATAAGGAAGAGAAAAGATATGCTAAGAAACCAGATGACAGGCTCCAAGAACGTGACCTGCCACAGGAGCCCACAAAGGACCAAAGTTGTATGAGGTTGAGTCCAAACCAGAGAAGGACCTCGTCATGATGACCTCCATGAACACGGCTTTCCCAGCCAATGGGGAAGAATGCAGAAGAGCCACAGAGCAGGTGAAGACACTGAAGGTGGTCCTCCCTCAGTGTCAGTTGTAACCAACATGGGCAGTGTGGCTGTAAGTTACCTGACTTGTCACCTCTACTCTCTCCTCATTGAGAATCATCGGTACAGTCTAGCTTTATTTTAAGCTCCTACTGATCAGAGCTATTAGTTTTTCCTTCGTTAAGAAGTTAACAGTGGGAGCTGGAGAGATGGCTCAGCAGTTAAGAGTACCAACTGCTCTTCCAGAGGTCCTGAGTTCAATTCCCAGCAACCATGTGGTGGCTCACAACCATCTGTAATGGGATCTGATGCCCTCTTCTAGTGTATCTAAAGTCAGCAACTGTGTACTCACACACATAAAACACAAACACACAGGATCTATGTATCCTCTTGAGATTGAGCTGGGGAAATAGCTTGAGAGTTCATCTTTTTAAGTATGTCGCAGTTATTAAGAGTTTACTCTTTTTAAGTATGTCACAGTTCTTATGAATCAAGGACACTAGCATCTGTTAGTGTTTTGTTTTGTTTTTCCTAGAAAGGCCATAAAAAGAAGATCTTAAAAGATCCCTTCCAAAAATACATAGACAAAGACTATCACTAAACCTTATAAAGCCTGTATGTGCCTACTGCTCAGAGCTGGGATCAGGGTCTGACTGTGACTCTTTACACTTGAAGTCATTATTTCCTATGACTTTCTCCTGTCAATGAAGATCATGGGCTGTTGACCAGTGTGGTAAGTGGAGGATTGACATGTCTCCATATTTATCCACAAATACATTTTATGATGTCATTCACTATTTATGAGCAAAGAGATCTGTGGCTTTTAGATCTTGCCAATGAAGTCTCATGGCTCTTTTTACCTGGTGACATATCTATCTTGGCAGACTCATTCCATTAAGTTTACCACTGAGGACTTGTATGTTTTGATTTGGCAATAGTTGATTATGTCATCTTAAGTTTATCTCTGATTATGTTATTTTAAACATCTCCTCCAAAGCAGGTTTAGGAAGGTAAAGTAACATCCAATTAAATGTGGGCTTTATTGGAGAAAAAGTATATTAACGAAATAAAATATCCAGTGTCATTTCAATCTGTCAGTGACTTCCTAGAAATTACAGATGATGAATTTCTGCATAGGAGGTGAGTCCTTCTGGGTGGAAACAATAGGAAACTCGGGAAAAACCTTAGAGAACCTAAAGGAGCCGGAGACAGGTTTGGCTCACAGTAATCACACACGAGGTGACTATTGCCAAAAAGCAAAAGTAGTGGTCCTCGTGAAACCTACTTAGATGGGTCACTTATGTGGCCTTTTTCCATATTGCTTTGTATGCTTGTTAGCTAGCATCTCCCTGCTAAAACGTAAGCTGCAGGAGGGACCTCTGCTTTGTTTCCTGCCATGTCTGAAGCACCCACAATACTCTCGGGCATTCCAACTGACCCACAAGTATTTGTTACGTGAGTGAGTGGTTCTTCTAAGCACTCCCATTTTCTAGGAGTTTTACATTTTCCTACCTGGAAGACACTCTTTAGAACTTCCTGTTCTTGCCACTGTCACCCTCTCAGAACTTGTCCCTCTGCGTCCGTGCAGTGCATCTGTTCTTCGTCTCCCTGACTTCCGGAGATCGTAGTCCATCTTCTGTTCTCCTGCTTCAGGAGGAGAGTTCTCCATGTACCCATTCATTCTCCTCCCAGGAAGTGAGCGGGAGAAAATGGGCAGGTTGCCCTCTCGGTCTGGCTTGTTTGTTTGTTTTCTTTTTCCTTTTTGTATTGATCATCCAGTTTTGTGTATTGTCTCAGGGTTTACTTAAGCTTTGTGGATAATGTCCATCTGCTCTGCCCCTTTACAAAACAAATGCCACAGCTACAACCTTGCAGAACAAGTGTGTTGGCTGTTCTCACCACTCCAGGAGCAAGGAAGGCTTTCGTTGCCCTGGACTCCCTTTGTAAATGTTGTATACCTTGTAAACTTTGTATACTTTGTAAACCCTCAAGGCAGAAAGGTGGCCAGGCTCCTGCCCTGGAGCTCAAGCAGCCAGGCCCCGCCCCCTGACCTCCCTCATTGTTATAACAACAACAATGCTGTTTCCAGCCTCTGTGACTGTCTCAAAAGTTATCTCCAGCCCCTCAATAGGACCCTCTTGAGATTATGCTAATTTTAAATGAAAAGTCTGAAACAAAAGCCGCTCGAATCCTTGAGTAGGAAAACTCACCATTCCCTGAGATTTCCCCAAGCTCAGGACTTAAAACCCCACCAACCCTCAACTTAGCAATGGTTGCCCTAGACAGCTCTGCCCCCTAAGGAACCCTATATGAGCCTGGACCTTTGTCCAATTCCCTGCTGTCCATTCCCTCCGGAGAACAGAGGCTCTCATCTCTCCACACCCTGAACCCTCCAATAAATCTCTCTATGAGATTCGCTGCCTGGTGTGACTCTCTCATGGGATGAAGAGGAGAAGGGAAGGAGCATGGCTGAGGCTTCTGAGCACCTCAGCTCCCTTCCTGAGTGCTGCAATGCCTTTCCTAAGGAGGCTTCCTCTCTGAATTGTGTGGTTCGTGGGCCCCCCGTGTCTCAGGATGCCCTTCCACTGGGACACATCCCACCTCAGAGCTGTATGGTTTTGGGGCTTCTGAGTCTCTGAGTCCCAAGACACCCAGGACATCTTCCAATCTGAGCTACAGTCTTGTTCTGAAAAAAGGTAAGTGGTAAAGCCATAAAAAAAAAAAAAAAAAAAAAAAAAAAAGCTTGTCCCCAAAACATCAGCTAGTAAATTTGTAATGGCCCCAGGGTTGCACTACAGACATGCTGGAGGTAAGGAACTTCCATTTTTGTACATAGAAAAAACCCAGTGTTGATGGCTATAGAGAACAATACCCAGATCTTTTTTGAAGAGACCCCTACATGGGGATGTGGTTGGGTCCAACTCCATCCTCCATGATGCTTCTCCTGAACTTCTCCCAGGCCAGGATAGAACATACAGAGATTCTAGACCTTTACTGCCTCAGTCAACGTGGAACCCCTAACACTTCTGGGTCTGAAAGCTCCCTTGGCGTCCTCTGTTTCTGCCTCCCTCAGGGATTTCTCTCTGTAAATCTCTTCCATATAAAATCCCATCTTGTCATTATTTTCTTGGTGAATGTGACTGGATGCCTCTAGCAGTTGACTATGTCACAAATTGTCAAGGAGGGATACTACAGAAAGACACTGTGGATGAAGGTGTCACTTTCTAAAAGCGTCATTGCAAACAGGCTTCAAATATTGGTGTCAAATGCAGGTTCTAGTCACATACTGGATGGATGCAGGAGGCTCATGAGCTGTTCACAGGAGCAGGGCATCTTCAGTCCTTGGGCTAAGTGGGTATTATACTGAGTGTGAGTTCCAACAAAGATCTCCAGCTTTCTTTTTATCATCTTCATCTGCGAAATTATTAGCAATGATGGCTAATATGTGGCTTAACAAGATAGAGCTCAGGTGACGGTAATGTGAACCTTCATTAAAAAAACATATTTTACACAATAATAATCATGCCTTCATTTTCCACCCCAAACTCAGTGAATGCTAATGACCCTTGAAGTTCTGCAAACTAAGCCTGTGCGGTATCAAGATAATGAATATCTTCATCCAATAGTGGGCTTTACGAGAAGACAGAACAACTCACTACTGAGAAATCAGTAGGCAAAGCCTCCAGACCAGGCCCGAGCTCTTGGTAGTAGATGCTTTCCTTTCCGGCCTAGACAGCACTCTGAGCTATCCCTCAGGGATCTGGCCAGAAGGCACCTCCAGCAGCTGTTCTCAAGGAGAAGGCCTATGTCAGCACCATTTATATCAAGTACACTCAGGATGTCTGTGTCAGCAGCCTAACCGCTGGCATGTCAGCATCTCTATTTTACACCCCCTAAAATGTGTGCCATTTAATTAGACTACAGCCAGGGAATGGTTTGTTGATTGCTCAACCTGGAAGTAATGGCTTCCTAAGGGAGACATCTCTGGCCCATCATGGGGAATCATCTAATATTTTTCTTCGAAACGCCAAGCTCTCATGGTGTGCTTCCTCTAGGAGACTATGCTCAAAAAGCAATAACTTTACCCCCTGAATCTAGTGGAATATTTATGGTGAACTTGGATCAATAATTTGTCTGGACACCTGCAGACTCCTGTGCTCTGCTCATACCAACTTCAGCCAAGTGCTCTATGTTCTTCCCCAAGCAGGTTGTCTTGTTTCTCTGCTCCAGATAAATGGGGGAAAGAACCTTTCCACAGAGAGCACTAACTGAATGACAGATTGTCTTACAATCCGAGGGAGGCTGGCTTGAGGAGGCCTCAGAGGGGACAGCAAATTTCTCTGAAGGCAGAGTAGATCAGTAAGCCCCCAAATGCTTAACATTTTCAGAACTCTGTCCTCTTTCCCCTAAAGTATTGAGTTTATTTGAACCATTTCTTGGTTTAAAAAAAAAAAAAAAAAAAAGTCCTTCTCACATTATCACTTCATCAGTGCCAAGATAGGCTAAATGGTGTTTTAAAGAATGGTTCAAGTTCATTCTCAAAAAACTCTTAAAGATTTTGCAGTGTAGGAGTGCGATAACAATGTATCTGTGGAAGAATTCTAGCCAGTTAGGTTTGAAAGACAAAGGATCATCTGACACTCTTCCTGGGGGGGGGGGGGGGGGGCAGGTGCTAGGAATGAACATCAGAGGAGAGTTAAAACTGAGCTAAGACTTTTGAAGCAGAAATCACAAGTTTCTTTATGATGGTGACAACCGAATACTAACTTCTAACAAAACAGACTTGGTGCCTTCAGAGAAGTTCCTCTCTGACCAGTAACCAAGTCCCTTACATCTCAGTATCTCCCGGAACCTCCTTTTTCTAAAAGGAACTTATTTTACATTATGAATCAAAATGCATATATTGGAATGCAGGAATAGAGTTACATGTATACACATAACACTCACTACTCCCAGAGAGAGGGAGGGAGGGACCAAGGGATGGAAGAAATGGAAGGAAAGAGGAAGGGAGAGAGAGAAAGAGAGAGAAGGAAGGAGGGAGAAAGAGAAGATAGGAGAGAAAGGGGGCTTTTAGAGCATATTTTTCCTTCTCGTTTTTTCCCTCTTGTTTTATTATATCTTGACAGGGTCTCAATATATATCCCATAGTGGCCCTGACCTTGGTATCCTGCCTCAACATACCTAGTGCTAGGATTACAGCTTTGGCACCATCATGCCTCATTAAATCACTATTGTTTGTTGCAGTAATTTTATGGGGTAGTCTACCAGGGTAAAATGATTGCTATGATGAGTTGGGCCAAGTCAGAATTCTCAGCTGTAATGGGGAAGTTTCCACATCAGGGTCTTGACAGAGATTTAAAAAGAATAATGTAATGGTTAGTGTGGGACCAATATTACCAGGCAATAGCTCCCATAATCCTACTAGCTCTTATAAAAAAAGAAAAAGGGATAAAAGATTTTTTTTTTTAGTGCTACCAATATCTTTTCATCGTTTTAAAGATAGTTTATAGAGATACCATTCTGAAATAGCCAGAGTTCTGGACAGGAGGGCCTGGTTAGGAAATATTAGGTGTCATGTGCTACTTTGTTAACACAGGAAAATAAATTTTACTTGAACATCATCTTTTTGAAGGTTCACAAATTGCTTTACCGCTGTCACGACAGAGCCACTCTTCAGTCACTTTGAAAAATTATAAAAGACACACACACCAAAAAAAAAAAAAAAAAAAAAGTCTGAAGATGAAAGAAGAGAATGTTTCTCTTTCCCAATAAAAAGGGAAGGGGAGCAATCCTAGGAAGTTACAGGATGCTAGTAGCTGAGTACACGTTCCAGAGCAAACGATCAAACAAGCCACTGCCATGCCTCCTGAGCAACGGGCAGTGTGAGAGAGAGAGCATAGTGTTAACCAGGACAATAGAGAGACTTATTATAATCCTGAGCAATATTTAACACCAATGGATTTCTAAATCTATTGCACTGAATAAGTATCATGGTACTCTGAACGTGGGCGGAGCCTCACATCTTCCGGAGAAACCCTATGCAATTCTGAGTAATCACACTTTCATTTGTTGGATTCTTAGGCTTGTTATACTTGTCGGGATCCCCTGAAATATGACAAGCTTAAAACTGGGGTTTGAAATGTCTAAGATATTTGTGCCTGTAGTCAATGTCACTTAGAGTAGATGCTTGACTCATGGGTTCCCTACCTGTTGTGATCCATGCGTTGATAGAGACTATTGACATGGAAGTGATGGAAATCTGGGCCACAAAATCCTATTCTCTGTCTTCCTTGTCTATAACTGATTGCTGTAGATCTGCATAATTCATTCCAGCTTAGTTGGAATGACTTAGTTGACCAAATTCCCTCCAGAACATCAAATGAAAAGGTGGGAAGGCTCTTTTCTGGTTTTCCAGGCTTGAACAGCCATGAGCAGCAAAGTCTCTCAGTGACACCTTGCACTAGGCAGGGCTGGCAGTCAAACATGCCTCAAAATCCTATAAGGCCCAAGCCTATGGTGTCACATTAGGACCTTGTGATCAGGCTCTGATTTTACACAGTGACCCGATGAGGGAGTTCCTTTTGCTAACTGGCAATGTATTTCTTCTGTGGGATTTTAGGAGGCTGGGCTGTCCGAATAGTGCCAACACACAGAGGAGGAGCCCTACACACCCTACGGGTCCTTGTTGAACTGTTATCAGTGTTAACATTATATGCTTACTTTGTGAAACTTTATTATATAATTAATATAAATATTATATAAATACTTGTGTATATATACAAATATGCATAGCACTTAATAAATATAATATAGACACCTAAATTATAAACTTAAATGGCGTTCACAATGGACAAATTTCTTATTACAGGTCACAGTAGAGAGAACCTCCTTTAATGAATTATGTACACCTAAAAACAGGTGAATAAATATCAAAACCAGTATTGAAAAAAAATGGCAGCAGCAACATTGAAGTCTCTAGTCAGCATTAAGGTTCCATTGTTTCAATGAAAGCTGTAACTTCCACCTGGTAGGTGTAAAGGGGAAAGGAAACCATCGATAATGTTTCTTTGTTTGAAATGTTTCTTTGTAACTGTTTATGCTGCTTTGGATCCACTCACCAGACAGCAGAGCAGATGCTGGGCAGAGTCAGAAACTCCCAGCTTGTGTTGAGCGCACAAATCGCACAAATAGCACTGAGGACAGGTGTTGTAGGGATTAAAGTAGTAGCATTTGTTTTTAAGACTCCATTCTAAGTTCACTCGCCCTTAGAGAGGCATGGCCCCCACCCTTGAGGTAGCAGTTGCAAAATAGACACAGCAGCTGCAGCTAGCTGATAACAGCAGAGTGGGCTAAGAAAACATAACTCTTTCCCAGGGCAAGGTGCTGCTTTTTCATGTAACTCTCCTTTCCTTTGACCAACTAGCTTAAAGGCCAACAGTCCTTTTACCCTCTTACCCTCTCATGTAACGCCAAGACTTGGACACTCCCATTTGCATTTCTTTTTTTTTATAAAGCCCCTTCCCCTAGACCTCTGGGCCGCTCTCCTATTCTGTTGCATCAGGAAGGTTGGTGGCCTGAGCTTGAGCTTGAATAAAGATTCTCTCCTGTACTTGCATCGGAGTTGTGGACCCACGCTGTCTCTTTGGGCTTCTCACGATCTGGGCATACCATTGTGCAAGTGCATCTTTCAAACTCAGCTCACAACAGTGTCATCTTAGGTCCTCCGCAGCCGTCTAAGTCTTAATGCAACATCTCGGAGCGCGGCCCTCACATTTCATCATTCCTACCTCACCCATCAACCTCCACTGGCTTTATTCTGTTACACGTGAGTGATCAATAGTTAATCCTATCATTTTATAACCTAAATAAAAGCTTTTACCCTGTAGAAGGAACAAGGTAAGTCAAGAAAAATAAATAAATAAATGGACATTGCAAACATTTATGCGTGACCCTTGAACATACCACATGAAGTTTAAAATCTTCTTTAATCCACTCAGTCAGTCAGTCAATCATGTTAAGTCAACACCTTAGTCCTGTCAGTGCCTGCTCAAGCCTGAAGAATCAAACTCTGTGATTCCAGCTAAAAAGAATGTTTTTGTGCTGGAATAACTGTCAATTATCTCATGACTCCCCACCCCCACCCCCAGTTTATGGGAGCTCGTTAGAGCAGCATCCCTTCCTCTTAAACATCCACCCACAATTTACCATTAGCTATATCACTCGCAATTAAAGGTTTCTCTTCCTGATAAAGTTTCTCAACATATGCTGCCCCCCCCCTTATTTTAAGAGTGGAGTGATTAGGAACAAGTAGAACATATGCCTCTTCATCACACTTTATCCCTTTTCTTGATATTTTTCTCTCCTCTGAGACACCATAGGTTTTTGATGTTCACGACGCCTGTGCATGTCTGCGACATCCATCACTGAGAGCCTTACCTGCCAGGACAAAGCCACTGCGGAGGAGGGAGAGCCATTGCTAGCCAAATCCCTTTAGATTGTGTCAGAATGAGCAATGGTGGTCAGAGGCTGTAGAAGAGCCCAGATCCTGTGGGATTCTGGGATGCTTTATCTAGATTGGCATTGTGCAAATCTCTGGATTGGGTATTTTCTTTAAGCATTTTTTCATGTTCAACATAAGCCACAATTCCATTTTTAAGGCGAACTCATTCAACATACCAAGTTCCTCAACTAAGAGTATTTTTTTAAGTATTTTGTTACTTGGCTTCATGGGCAAACAATGATTTGGCTTTTACTTCTAAGGTCACCGAATGCCCTGAGATAGAATAACAGCTCTGCAAGGAAATGGTATGAGGAATGGAAAATTGCAAGCATTATCTGGCCATTGCCAGTTGCTTGAGTATTGTTGGGTTCTCTGCTATACGTATTATAAAGTTCTATGAGGTCCTACATGGTTTGTTTCATACTCTACTGTTGTTTAGTTATTGTTCTTTAAACACTCACACACACACACACATGCACACACATGTACACATACATCACAGGACACATGAGACAGGATGTGTATTATCCATCCTGATTACTGTTACTGTTCATTCACAGTAACATGCTTTGTCATACGCTGTGCATATGAGTGGGGAGGTTCGTGTGGAGAAAAATCATTTGGCCAGAGTTTAACAATTAGAGCTACTTTCATGTTGAGTTGTAGGCACTCTCTCCAAATAATACATAGCATAAAGTCTCATAAATATTCTCAGAGGACATTCTTCATTCATGGTATTTTCAATGAGTTCTATTGATTATTGAAAATAAGGACCTTGTGGGGCTGGAGAGATGGCTCAGCAGTTAAGAGCACTGTCTGCTCTTCCAGAGTTTTTTGGGATCAATTCCCAACAACCACATGGTGGCTCCCAACCATTTATAATGGGATCTGATGTCCTCTTCTGGCATGCAGGTGTATATGCAGATAGAGCACTCATATACATAAAATAAATAAATTAAGAAAAAAGAAAACGAAAATAAGCCCCTTGAGCCAAGCATTGGTGGCTCAAGTCTTTAATCCCAGCACTCAGGAGACAGAGCAGAGGCAGGTGGAACTCTGAATTTCAGGCCAGACTGTTCTACAGTGTGAGTTAGTTCCACAACAGCCAGGGGTAACACAGAGAAACCCTGTATCAAAAGACAAACAGCAGGGCAGTGGTGGCACACGCCTTTAATCCCAGCATTTAGGAGGCAGAGACAGGTGGATTTCTGAGTTCGAGGCCAGCCTTGTCTACAGAGTGAGTTCCAAGACAGCCAGGGTTGTACAGAGAAACCCTGTCTCTAAACGACCCCCTCCCCTCTCAAAAAAATAAACCAACCAACCAACCAAACAAACAAACACATAAAAATCCTTTGGTGACCTGTGATTAGCATCTGGTATATATGAATGGTCTTAATGTAAACATTTAAAATATGCAACATTTACAATAATTATACAATAATTTCAAGAACTCTGTGTTATTTCTTCAGTATTTAATACCTGGAGCCCTGGACAACTGGCAGTAGCAAGCATTTCTATTACTAAATCCTTTTACCCTTTAATGTTCTAAGCAGCAGATCCAACTGGGCTCTTGCTTTGCTCCCATCTCTTTACCATCATGCTGAAGTGTAGGTACTTACATCCAGGTGTCTGTCCCTCCCACACACAACGAAAATCCAAAGGCAGGATGCTGCCCGTTAAAGCCTCCGCACCAGAGAAATGAGGGCTTCACATGCACTATTTCAAAGGCCACTGAGAACACAGTGGCCACACACAGAGCAGGCATAGCTCGGAGCCTTTGAGCGCTTTGTTTACCCCTTTGAGATGTTTGCTCCTCAATCCCACTATCTGATTCCCAAATCTTACCGCCAGTTTTACCAATCACCCTAAGCATGCAATTCTGTTACATCTCAAAGCAAGTATGGCAGAAATGAATATTTAATTTTTGCTGAATATATTCTGAAAGAGTTTGGGAAACTCCATGATGCAAAATCATAACACAAAACAAGCCTGTCAGATGGACCATGAGAAATGGCACTGTATTCAGTTGAGGAAAAGATATACTTTTAATTGGATATTTTTTCTTTTTTTATTAGACATTTTCTTCATTTACATTTCAAATGCTATCCCCAAAGCCCCCTATACCCTACCCCCACCCTGCTCCCCAACCCACCCACTCCCGCTTCCTGGCCCTGGCATTCCCCTGTACTGGGGCATATAATCTTCACAAAAGCAAGGGCCTCTCCTCCCATTGATGGCCAACTAGGCCATCCTCTGCTACATATGCAACCGGAGACACAGCTCTGTGGGATACTGGTTAGTTCATATCGTTGTTTAATTGGATATTTTATTTATTTACATTTAAAATGTTATCCCCTTTCCCAGTTTCCCCTCTGCAAACCCCCATCCCACCCCACCTTTCCCTGCTTCTATGAGGCATTTGAAGAGAAAATCTTAAAACATCTAGAAAGGTTTTCCGTAGAGGTTGGATGCAAATGCCTTTAAGTCTTGGCTCCATCTTCAAGATTGGAGCTAAGATGAAAGGATGGACTATCCAGAGACTGCCCCACCCAGGGATCCATCCCATAATTAGCCACCAAACACATGCCAGCAAGATTTTGCTGAAAGGACCCTGATACAGCTGTCTCGTGTGAAGCTATGCCAGTGACTGGCAAATACAGAAGTGGATGCTCACAGTCAGATATTGGATGGATCACAGGGCCCCCAATGGAGGAGCTAGAGAAAGTACCCAAGGAGCTGAAGGGATCTGCAACCCTATAGGTGGAACAACAATATGAACTAACCAGTACCCCCAGAGCTTGTGTTTCTAGCTGCATATGCATCAGAAGATGGCCTAGTTGGCTATCATTGGGAAGAGAGGCCCCTTGGTCTTGTAAACTTTATATGCCCCAGTACAGGGGAATGCCAGGGCCAGGAAGTGGGAGTGGGTGGATAGGGGAGCAGGCAGGGGGTTGGGGGAGGGTATAGGGGACTTTCAGGATAGCATTTGAAATGTAAATGAAGAAAATATCTAATAAAAAATTGAAAAAAAAGAAAGAAAGAAATCAGAGCAGGAGAGTTCAGAATCAAATGGCTCTCCAAACAAAAGTAGACATTGTTTCACGTTAAAAGATTAGCAAGCTAAAAGTATAATTGACTGCTCAGGAACACCCACTTTTAAACTTCCCATAGATGACGCACAAAGCAAAAACTAACACATTCTTGATAAAAAGAACTTCTTGCAAGCTTTGTCCCGGTCCCTAGCTTCTCCACTCTCCCTGTTCACATTTCATTGCTGTACTAAAACACTAACAAAACCAATTCAGAGAGGAAAAGGCATATTTTATTTGACTTACTGGTTAAAGTCCATCATCCAGGGAGGCCAAGGCAGGAACTCAAGGGAGGAATCTATAGGCAGGGAAAAAATCAGAGGCTGGGGAGGGGGGGGGCGTGTTTTGGGAATAAGGGGTAGGAGGTGGAGGGGGAATTCTGCTTCCAGCTTGCTCTCCATGTTTACTGAACTTGCTTTCTTACGAAGCCTGAGGCCACCTACCAATGGATGGTCCCATCCACAGTCCTTCCTGTATCAACAGTAAATCAAGCAAATGTCACTCAGACGTGCCCACAGGCCAATCTGGAGGGGATTTCCCAACTGAGATCCTTTCTTTTCAGATGCCTCTAGCTTGTGTTGAGTTGACCAAAAATAAATAAATAAATAAATAAATAAATAAATAAATAAATTGAAAATTAACCAACCAACACACCAAGAGCAGTTTAGCCAAAGAAGGCAAATGGACCCACCTTGATGCCAAAGTACTGGGAAAAACCACATGCTACTTATGGTCATGATTCACCTAAGAAAAGACACTGAGTGTTGAAGACAAGACCTATGGATTTTGGTCCTTCAATATCACTCCTAAGACCAGGCACACAAATCCCATTCAAGGGTTGACCACACCAATAGCTTACTCCCTTTGTGCCCAAGTACCTACGAGTTGGGTTTCCAACACATTTAACAGAAATATAACTATTTTTATATAGTGATAGATTTTTAGACGTGCCCTTATGTCAGCTCCTGAGGACAGAAGAGTGAGCAAACAAAAGCATATCCCAGATCTTTCTAGAACTCGCGGTCCAGTTCTTCAATGGCTGGAAGGGATTGTGAATATGACGTTTATATTTCACAGTAACATTTGTATTACAGTTCATTCATGGTGCATTAGTCACGGTGGGCAGACTCTACATGGGCATTAAAGGTAGAATACTTTCAAGGAAATAGGCATAATCCTTCAGTGAACTGCCAGTGAGAATATGCCCTCTCAATGATACTCCTTGCTCATTGTCAAAGTCAGAATTTGGAAGCTGAGGTCCAAGTATCTATAGGTAAAGCAATTCCATATGATATTTGCTGAGTCAAGCCTATCCCTACAACCTTATGCTTCTTTGCATTCCAGAATCCATTCTTGAGCAGGAGAGAAGAGTGTGGATCCCCCCCCCCCCCGTTAATGATGTAGGAATGAAACGCTCCCTGGGAAACCCCGGGAAAGGACTATACAAATCAATATTGCCAGGCAAGTGTTTCTTCCACTGGGGACATCCAGGCTGAAAGTCATTGGTCTGGCAGGAAAATTCAGGAATGGACCCCAGTACCTTTAACTTTGTTGAAGGTTTTGTTTGAAATCATTTACAATAAAGGGTAAGATGAATGCTCATTCTTCAAGGGGGACAAAGAAAGGAGAGAATTTAAGATGTAGTTATTAAATGGCCCAGGAGAAATAAACTCACATCAAACGAAGCTGAGTCTGTTATTTCTACAAAGCCTTTTCTTCCTCTGTCCCTTAAAGAGCAATCACACTCATCCGGAGGGACTTTATTTTTATCCTTTCTAGCTTAACTTCTGTTTATTGCAAGGGAGGTTAATATCTTCCCAAAACTTGGGTTTCGTAACACGGCATTAGAACCTGCCAACTAACGTCTTATTGGGATACCTGGGATGAAACAAAAGACTATTGGCTTGGGTCTGCTCCTCTAAACCTCCATTTTCAAAAAGCTTTCCGTGTTAATTACCTCCCACAGCAAAGCGGCTCGCCCTGGCCTCCTGATAAAACCGAGAGTGATGAGGGCTCGCTTAGACTTCATAGTCAAATCTAATTTCTCGTAGTTGCTGCTGGGAGTTAGACTGCCTTCATCAATTGAGTTCCTCGAGAAAATGAGGATCTCAGAAAGTAAACCTGAATTTATTAGAAGCAACCTTGCAATCAAAATTTCCAGCTATGGGGCTGGCTAATGCACTCCATTCACTACCACACCACTCAGCAGTTTTAAGGATGCATTTTTCTAGACTATATGGAGGTCTCTTCCCATTAGAGGGGAAAAAATTGAATGGAACACAATTCATACAATATTAATCACTTGCTCTACTTTACAGCTTAGTAATGTAGTTATTTATGCTGCCAGAGGCATTTCATGACCTCAACAGTGGGAAGACAGTGGCAGACAGGTGGACCAAATCGGTGCCACTGACAAGGGGCAGAACAACAGCATCTCTCTGCAAGGCTCATTCCAAGGCCATGTGTGAGAGGAATGACCCTGGGATAAATTCTTTGCTTGATCCAGTGACGAGTAATTGATGTCTAAATCAATCTCCATCCCATCTTCCGGAACAAATGAATAGCAAGAATTGTCATTTAAATGAACATAGTCTAGATATAGATCAACTAGCTGTCAATCACAAATCTATCTCTTTCCCAGATCAAATATATCCTTTCAGGTCTAATTATGTATGCTGGGTCTAACTCTTCACATATCAGCACAAGTTGCCCTCTCAACCACACTACATTTATTCACATGGGCAGATTCTTATCTGATTATGCAATTTTATAAACCTTATGCTATTTTATTTTTTCCTTCTACATCCAATGCCAACTGGAATGCAGTAATGCTGTCTTGTCCAGGGTTCTGCAGTCCCCCATAGCATCCGCCTGCTGCCATGGTAAATAAGAGACAGACACAGACGAGGAATCTGCCAATAAAGGTACACAAAGCTAACGTTTCCCCTGATAGAAGGTTATAATACTGTCATTTTCCATGATCAGATGTGGACTGTTCAAAAAGGAAGGAAGCCACGCCATAAATAATTCAGAAGAGAATGCCTAAAAGTCATTTATATTTTACTTGGAGATGCATTAAGGCCGGCGGCATCTTTATAGAATGGTACAAATATAAAAGCAGTCAACAAATGACAAACCGTGTGCTGTGATAAGCGAAAAGATGAAAAGGGCATGGAGACTTTTGTTGTTGTGTCTGCTCAGCTTTCATCCCCAATCTTTACAGCATCTTAATGTCCTCCGGGATAACTCCCTGCCCTGTTTGGTGCACTCCAGTGGGAAAGCAAGCCCAGACATTACTCCAGGCCCCTCTGTCTGATCACCCTGTTACTGCCTGCCACACCTAAATGCTGGTACCTCGATAACTCTTAGACAATCTTCCCTCTTTCCTGGGGCTTTGAATTGCAGAGCCCAGAAACACAGAGAACATTCCAGAACTGGCACTCACATGTGGTGCTAAGAATTTCTAGATACTCACATTCCATGAGCATCAAACAGATATCTTTTGGTCTAATTTTGGTAATCAATTCATATATATATGATAAATATATATTTAATATATTCAATATAATAATATTTAATATATTTAATGTACACACACATATATATTTTTTTCAGAAATTTCTGTTGTTTGTGCCCTAACTACTTTTTGCTTCTATGACAGAAGTACATGCAAAACTGCAGTTATGAAGTAGCAATGAAAATAATTTTATGGTTTGGGGTCACCACAACATGAGGAACTGTATTAAGGGTGGCAGCATCTCTAAGTGCTTTGAAAATCTAAATATACCAGTCAAAGTGTAGACTATCAATCCAATGGCCTCCCTAAACATCTCAGTCTACTCCTTATTTAAATTTTCATACCTCTGAACTGGAGAGGCGTAATGTAATCAATATCTCATAGGGTTTAGATGAAGTTGTAAAATAATAGCTCAGCAGAATGTCATGGTAACATAAATCTTGTCTGTCTCCTCAGATTGTCTCTACCTCTTACTGTGCAGGCACTCACAACTACTGGGAGCCCTCCTTGGCCCCTTCAGGCCACTGAACTGAAGATCTAAGCAAACAGTGAGGGTATAGGAGACTGAGATGGAGCTAATACCCTATTGAGTAATCTATGATTGTTGAGATAAGAGAGACCCAGGCAGATGAACAGCCCTCTATTCTGAGTCTCTGCATTGCACTCTTTAAGATAGGGATTTTGTTTCTTTCTTTTCTCTGTTTGGGCTGTGTGGGTGAGAAAGGAGTGTTAAGAATTAAATCCGGTGCTCTGAATGTAATAAGCACTCAGCAGCAGAACTAAACTCACAGCTCCGGAAGGTAACTTCAAACAACAAAACTAATGCTTCTTAAAATAGTTTAGTAACAAATGTAATGATGGGATTTTCATACACACACAGACACACACACAGACATACACATATGCATACATACATATGCATATACATATGTGGGAAGCCACAAACGCCATTACAAGATGGCGCTGGCTACCGCTGGCCACCACCCATAAGTTTGGGTAAACAACCAATGTGCGCATGTGCAGTAGTAGAGTTTTTTGCCAAGTCACTGCCTGGCCCAAGGCATGTAAATGAGGTACTGAAAGCATAACCAATCAGGTATAGACACGCCACTCCTAGGCCTATATAAGCAGCGCTATTTCTGGGGCTGGGGGTCTATCGCCTTCGCAATCAAGCTCTCCCAATAAACGTGTGCAGAAGGATCCTGTTGTGGCGTCTTTCTTGCTGGCGAGTGGGGCGTTCACGTACATATATATGAAAAATGTTTTTTGAAGAATGAAGTAATGTTTTAAGAACCAAACAATTAGTTTTTTTTTTTTTTCTGTTGCCTGAGCCAACCAAGGAAGTTTGAAGGCTGTTTATGTGTTTCTAGCTTACACAATGATGTTGAAAGTCTTGTTCTGTTAAAAATTCTCTGAGGGTTAATTGTTTAAATAAAAGGTACCTACATTCTTTGTCAGCTAAGTGGAGCTGAGAAAATCATTTAACCTTTTGGTGATGTTTCCTTTTTTAAACATAATAACATCTACTTCAAATATTCAAAACTGAAGAAAAAATAAAATAAAGACATCTATGAGGGTCATTGAACTGAAAAAGTTCTCTATCTAGGATTTGTGTTGTTGTCCAATATAACAGCATGTTTGGCCCTCTCTCCAGATCCCAAGGTCTCCTCATTTGTATCGCATGTGTCTCCCCACTCAATCAACTATGCTTTCTTCAGTGCCAACCATAAAACAAACATTTTAAAACGTAGTCAGACTCTCTGCTCATCTAGATTCTTAAAAGCAAAACTGACTTCAGTAAACTTTCATTGATGGTTGTTAGGAAGTGATGTGTCAGGAGCAGGCTTGTAACCTGGAGGTGCAGATTTGTTGGGGAGTAACCTCAAAATTGTTGCTGGATGCAGGTCTTGTTGGGGGGAGGGATAACCTGGAAACTGGTGCTAGGAACCGACTTATTAGTTAACTTGAGTTCAACCTTAGGTCAGGTTCTCTAAGACGGAGTCTGAACCAAGAGATCTGGTCTCTCAATACCACAAATGCACGTTAAACTACATAGCCAGCTGTATTTCTTGCAAATTTTCAAATAGGTGCATGTTCATTACATCACACAGCAGCACTTGCAAACATAGAACCACTTCCTAATTTCAGAAGACCACAGAGACATTAGGCAATTCTTCTGGTATAGATATGGTCTTCAGCCATAATAAAATCAAGGTGTTCAATCATTTTGACCATGTGGACCCACTGACTGGGTTTGCTTTGTCTGATCTACTCTGAGTATCCTGACTACAGCACTGCTAGTCAATTTAAAGGTCCAATAATTTCTGAGGCAAATATCGAGAATACTGGCTTCCAAAATGTCTTTCACAGCAGGACCTCTGGCCTCCAAAGCTAATCCAGTATTCCTTTACTTCTTAGGGCACTACAGAAAATTTGAAGATTGCTTTATTGGCCTTAACTCCAGTGTTCTCTGCCAGTGCCATAGAGTAGTTTCCAGGGCCTCAACAGACTTCATAATAACATACGGTCTAGTCCAGGGCACATCTATCCATAGGATATGACTGGCTTGGCCAATTCAGTTTCTGTTTCTCCATCTCTGGCTCTAGGATGCTTATCTCCTGGTAGAACTTTGAAAGTCCTAATGGCATTGCTGACTGCCCTTTCTATAGCATCAGACAGATTGAGTAGGACTTTGATGTATCGTAGTAGAAATGACACATTTTATTTTGCTTGTTTGAAAACAACCACCTGCATGTCCCTAACATCTGAGATACCAGCACAGTGTCCTCTTTCTTCAAGGACATGAGGAATCATTTCAGGAAGAGCCATAGCACCAGATGTCCTGGGTGCTGGACATCAGAACTGCTAGCACAACAAGGACTTTGTCCATTTGCTCATATCCCTAGCCTTGTATCTATCAATTTAATTGCTGTTTTTTCCCATCCCACCATTATTTGACCCACCATTATTTGATTATAGCATCTCTAAAATAACCAGTGAGACCTTGTTCAGCACAAGGAATATAATCCCTATAAGACTTTTCCATTTTTTTCCCCTAGTTTTAACTAAATAGTCTCCCTGCCACAAGCCCATTCAGCAAGTGACATGTGCCCCCTGAATAACACCTCTAAAGATGTCCTCAAACCAAACCACCTCTTTTCAGACATGAGATTTGTTAGTTTCCCAGGTTTGGTTCCATACAGCCTTAGCTAATGTAGTCGATATTACAGACACATGGTCCTGTTGGAATAGACCACCTGTACTTCCTTGCGCAACAACTTAGGATGCCTGCTTATGCATTTTATGTAAATGAAAGTACACTATAGCTGTCTTCAGACACACCAGAAGTGTGCATCAGATCCCATTACAGGTGGTTGTGAGCTACCATGTGGTTGCTGGGAATTGAACTCAGGACCTCTGGAAGAGCAGTCAGTGCTCTTAACCACTGAGCTATCTTTCCAGAGCTGGGATCCTTGCTTTCTTACCTCCCCTTGTTTCTCCCTTGCATTTCTAGAATCCACCTTTGAAACAATTTTATATTTGTGTCCTCCACTATCGCTCACAGAAGGCGGATGCAATCAGTTCTTTCTACTCTTACGGTTACTCCTCAGTTCATTTATACACTTTAGAGGGACTTCCACTTAGCCTTCCATCTTTGTTTCTCCCACAGAGTGTCCTTGAAGGCAGAAGGGAAGAGACAAAGTGTGGATGGGTGAGTGGAAGGAATTCATATTCATGTGCTGAGATGCAGGATGGAAGACTTGAAAATCGGACGTGTCATTCCTTGTTTGATTACGTTTTATAACAGGAGTGTTAGACAGTCTCCTGCAGGACTGTCAACCGCCTGCAGCCGAGGGATGAGGAGGTTAAATGGCCTTGGGATCTTAGTTAAAGAAGGAAGGGGGAACTTGTTGTAAGGAACAGTCTAACCGGAAGATCAGCTCAGTTACCTTTTAGACTCCTAGTCTTGTGTAATAGTGGAGAAAATGGACTGCAAAACCTCCTTTGGAAATTGTGACTATTTGTTAAATACATACTGTTCTCCTTTTGATATAGAACCTTGTTGGAGGCCTCAGGTATATTCTGTATGCCACCTATGCTTTGTAAATAGGGCTTTCAAACTGTGTGTGTGTGTGTGTGTGTGTGTGTGTGTGTCTTACCTTCTTCTGTCCTTGTGTGTCTGTGTGTGTGTGCGTGCACATGTGCATGTGTGTGTGTGTGTGAGAGAGAGAGACAGAGAGTATGTCTAAAGGCCTATCTTTGGTTTGTGTCAATACTCATCAGAGATCTTAAGGTTGCCCTCTCCTAGAAAACTATACCCCGTGGTTCTAACAGGCAATAGTAGGATATGTTTGTCTCAGATGTAGCAAGAGTAGATATTTTTACGTGCAATAAAAGGTGACCATTTGCCTATGACACAGCATGAATGTTCAAAGTTGACAAAACAAATGCATCATGTCATGGAGCATGCTAAGTGTCCGATATGCATGTCATGGACATGCTAAGTGTCCTATGATCCTTGGGGTTTGTTCATCATGGCTGAGGATGGCCTCCTGCCCGTGCAGCCAAGAACGCATCTCTGGCATTTTCAACTATGTGAAAGCTCAGGTGCTGGCTGTTGCAGAGGAATGTGTAGGAGCCTGAGTGCCAGTCTACATGTAGATGGGGTGGGGTTTGAAATGCTGATGTCATATGCTTTCCAGTTCACCCCTGTGAGCTTCCGTGTGCTCTACACCCAGCTTCTGCTGCTTAGAAAGTCCAATGCAAGCATTTCCTGTGACGATCACAACAGCTTTGTGACCTCCCAGTCCCCACCTTTGGTGTGCAAATAGTTGAAGATGACAATCAGGCATGGATATATTATAACAAAATGCATTTGTAAAAATAGATTTCTCATCCTGTTTGACACACATAAGATATATTACATAATATCATACATATATATGTATATGTATCATGTACATGGAAGAATTAGTGTCTGAATGGCTACATAAAGCAGAGACACCTGCAAATCACTTACTTTAAAACTACTTTTGCGAGAAAAATAAACTTCATTTTCTCAAGGTCATTGTCTTTTGGGGACACTTCTCAAAGCTTGACTTTCTGCCTAGCCAGTGCACATAAGTCGATACTGTTTGACCCTCTTAGGTTCAGGTTTAAGGTTGAAAACAGGAAGCATCAGGCTGCAACCATTTGAGATGGATGCTGATTCTTGCTTCACCCCAGAAGGCTCTGCTCTTCCCTCCCTTTTGTTAGAGGAAAATAAATTCATTTTCTTGGTAGCCATTTGTCTCTGACTTGCCCTTTATTGAATTTTTTTCTGAGTCAGGTAAGCACATCTCGAGTCACCTGGGTACGATGTAGCACCTAGAGAAGGTGGTAGAGAGGTACCATGAGAAGGTAGAGGTACTGATATGTGGAGGGAGTAGAATTTAGTGGGGGTTGAGTTTCTAGTATCACCCCCCCTTCTGTGTCCCACTTTCGAAACAATTTTTAGCTGCAAATTAAAGTGTTCATTTGTCAGAATGTCGTACTATGTCTTCCCACAATTTTGCTGTTTATTCCAGCTATTAATTATATGGTGTTTAAAGACTTGGACGGCCGGGCATGGTGGTGCCCACCCTTAATCCCAGCACTGGGGAGGCAGAGGCAGGCAGATTTCTGAGTTCGAGGCCAGCCTGATCTACAAAGTGAGTTCCAGGACAGGCAGGGCTATACAGAGAAACCCTGTCTCGAAAAACAAAAAAACAAAAAAACAAAAAAACAAAACAACAAAAAAAAACCAAAAAAAACAAAAAAAGACTTGGACTATATAGAAATTGAAGAGTTATGTTTATGTCTGCTCCATTACCATGGCTAGCACTTCCGGTTTATCTTGCAGCTTGGCTTGTGCTTGAACAGAGGTTAAGGAGAACATTCCAAATTCTGAGGATGGAATTCGGAAACCTCAGAATGAGGGGTGTTTCCAGTCATTTGTTTTGCCTGAAGGAGGAGGCATGGTCATGAAAAACAAATCAATATTCTAGTTTGATATAAAAGTATAAGAAATGTTCTGAGACATGAACAATAAAGAGAAGGCATTCCATGATGATAGAAAATCTTGAAGCCATTGAAGCGTACATGGCTGAGGAATTACAGAATCGTTTAAAGTTTGTGATGCAGTTTTCTTGTGTGTGAATTGGGAGGCTTTTCATAATTCTAAAAAAAATGGAGTATGTAGAAGTGTATCCATTTTCACATGCTTCAAATCTGTTAGAGAAAAAGGTACTAGGATCTATAGCACAATCAATACATCAAAATTCTCTCAGCTTTACAATGGGCTTGTTTTGTTTAATGCGACAATGTTTTCTTCTAGTACTTTCCTGGAAGAGTTATCGGATGCTAGACATTACATGTGTTAAAGTGCTTGCTTTTCTATCTGAACTTCTGTTTACAAGGAAGAGCTTTTGAAAACATCATTTTTATTTTAGTTTAAATGTCAACACAGCTAATTTAATTTTCCTTAATTGTTTTCACGTTTCTGACTCTGACTTCTTTAATTTTTATTTCCCTCATTGAGTCACAAAGTTAATTTTCAATTTCAGCCATGATGAATCTTGCCATGTCAAATTCAGACTACACAATATTCATAGACTACCCTGTGCTGTTACTAAATGACTCACTGCTGAGTGCTAACAAAGTAAGCAGCTGTGTTGCAGACACTTAAGAGTAGGCCAGAGGATCTGTTAATGGCATAGCCACATCATCTCAGATATTGTTGCTTCTTATGTTAAAAATACAGCATGATAAACTAGTCACAAGAAATCTGCTTACATGGCCAGTTGGAAATTCAAACCTTTAGGACTAATTCTGGATGCCTGAGATTTCATGTGGTGAGTGCTGTAACTCCTTGTCAGGGGGTCTTGTTGATCCAAGTGTACAGGATTAAAGTCAAGGTTCAGATTGTATCCTGATGTTCCTTCATATGGAGCAAATGACAGCCCACTTACACAAACATAGTGAGGAACGAATCCATTGTCATTTTGAAGGTTGCATTTTGTAGGTTTATTTCTCAAGAGGAACTATAACTCTATAATTCAGGCATGGCAAATATAGCATGTAAACTCAAGCAATAAGAAACATCTTGCTCCTTATTGACTTCAAATAAGACAGACTCCACCTTTGCTCAAGGCTGCCAGGGAATAAAACTTCATCATTAAGGTATCAGTTCTCCCAGATCATGTCAGTACTCAGGAAGTCACACATATAGGGGCGGGACAAAGTCTCATTCCTAGATTGTCACAGTCCCAGCAGATATACACCATGATTCTCCTTCAAAACCTGCGATTCCTTAGAGTTCTGGTTTCTCTGCTCTTGGAAGTATGAACATGGAAGTATGAACTTGTTGGTAAGAATACTGCAGATGTCTCCCCTGTATGTGTACCAGGGAGTCATCCCTCAGAGGTCTTGCGAGTTGTGTGCTGTATGCTTATGTACAGTGTAAAGGGTTAGTTTCTAGTGGTGATGGAATTTAAAGCCACTCTGCACTCTGTCTGCCAGGCCTTGTTCCCTGGCATAAACTGATTTTCTCCTGGATGAGGTACTATCTAATCAAATTATATGTGCTGGGGTGACTCTGCCCAAAGGAGTGTCCTTCAGCTGGCTTTGGACACAGATTAGCAGCATTTGGCTGCCTGGAGGCGTTGTTGTCAAGCATTTAGATCTCTTACCTTTTGCTCATAATTTGAAAAGGCAATCTCTTTCTCTCTCTTTCTCTGTCTCTCTTCCTCTCTCTTCCTCTCTCTCTTCCTCTCTCTCTCTCTCTCTCTCTCTCTCTCTCTCTCTCTCTCTCTCTCTCTCTCTCTCTCTCCTTTCTCATGATGTTCTTATTCTTTCTTCTTTACTACAACCCCTAGAAAGGGGTCACTTTGAATTTTAGAATCCTACAAGAGAGTGCCAAGGTCTTTGGCTCCGAACTTATTTTCTTTTGCCTAGCCAAGATCATACTCATTGAAATAATTACTAGAACCTAGCCACCACCTTGGATAAGGAGACAGTCAGTATTCCTTCTTTTTTAAGGAGCTAGGGGTTGATACATTTTGTTTTTGCCCCAGACTATTTGGTTTGCAGTTTACTTGGTGTTGGGGCAGGCAGACACTACCTAGTTGCAGGCTTAGAACACTCTGCTCTTCTCTCTCACCTTGGCATACAGGCTACACTGGTTTCTGATGGGCTGGATTCCTGCCAGCGTTTCCCATATTGAGGTCTTTGGACGGGGTAAGCATAGCAGTCCCTCGCAGACTGCTCCTGCCAGCTGAGCCTGTACACCTTCCAGCTGGATGGCCCAATACCAAAAGATTACCCTGCCAGTGCAGGTGTTTGCATGGGAAATGTTCTAGAAGCTGCCGAGCTTCCAGCAAATATAACTGGGGCTTTGAAAGAATGCAGTGAATGCAAGGGACCTCAAAAGTATCAACATGATGGCGGAAGGACTGCACAGGTACGGACAGAGTGATCCTGGGTGCCCTGGCCGTACACCTGATGCTAGTTCAGCCTCCTTGCTCATGCCTGTGCCCAGTTGGTCTCATTCTTCTTCTCAGAGGTCACAAATATGAGCTACAGTTCTGAAATATGAGCACTCCCCACTTCCTTCTGTAGCCTGGCCATAGTTCCCACCAGAGAGGCCTTTGTTTCTGTATTAAAATCACAACCAGTTTCTTAGGCCTGGTCCCTTTTCAGCTAATTGGAAGGGGAAGTCTCTAGGGTTGGAGGTTATAAAGATGCAGTGCTTCTGTCTGCCCCAAAGCCACTGCCAGCAGAGAGGTTTGCTGAAAGACCTAATCCCAGCACTTGGGAGGCAGAGGCAGTGGATTTCTGAGTTCGAGGCCAGCCTGGTCTACAGAGTGAGTTCCAGGACAGCCAGAGCTACACAGAGAAACCCTGTCTCGAAAAACCAAAAAGAAAAAGACAAAGACAGAAAGAAAGAAAGAAAGAAAGAGAGAGAGAGAGAGAGAGAGAGAGAAAGAAAGAAAGACCTCTCAAGAAGGTTCTTCCACACCGGTGAGCAGGGGAGGCTTTGGGGCGCTCCTTCTCTGACCTCGGATTGCAGAATTTCTGTCCTAGATGATAATTTGCAGAGTTCCACATTCCATAACTATGGCACTCACTCTCTCTTTCACTTAAAGCCCCACTCCGGGGGATTCTCGCCCTTATCAACCATGATGCTTAGTAACCAATGCTAGGGTCTGTGGTTTCTACTCTAAATCCAAATTTCAATATTTTCGGACTCCGTCTAATCTCTGTGCACTGCTTACCTTACATAGCGAACTCTCGTGTGTTCCCATGGGAGTGGTTTTATAACCTCCCTGTACTTTCTAATTTAATTTCATTATCCGAGGACAAAGTCTGATGGCTTCCACCACTCTCTGCAATCACATGTCAGCTGTTTCATTTACAACTTGTGCAGGTCCAAGAAAGTGCTCAGTATCTGGACAGCCATCTTTTACCCCTTTCTCCAATTTTTCCTAATAGCCTTTGGTGTTATCAACGTAGAGATCTTAGACATACTTTGTGTCATTTATCCCTAATTAGTTTAGACATCTGTCCTAGAAGTGGACTGTTGTGGAAGGTAATAGCATCCCAAATTTGTCAGTTTGGTTAGTGTTGTAACAATAAGTCCTTCACCTTGGTGGCAGGGGGAGGAGATGTGACAGTGGGGGAGAGATGTTTCCCAGCTGAAAGCATTTCCAATTGAAAGTTAATTTCCTGCCAGTATGGGGGAAAATCTACATGAAACCCCACTCAGCTACAACCAGTAGGGAATGCCAGTAAGCACACAGACGAGGGTGCCCAGGTCTCTCTCGTGTCATTGGTGAAGCTGCTGACCAAGATAATTATGTCTCTGCGGCTGAAAGCAGCTATGTTCTGGATGCCCCAGCCTAGAGTTATACATAGTTACCACTTAAAAATCCATCTGATTTATCACAGTAATAGACACTATGAAAATGTGCCCTGGGGGTATTTATTTTTGCAGATTCTCCATACTTAAGGGTGAGCGGGCAATGGTATTTATGCAATTATAAAGTACTTGGAGGAAGCCTAGAAACTGAATGGAGATTGTGATGTTTTACCAGCAGAGTTTTACCTACACAAACAAAATTGTCTTTGAAACACTGGAGGGAAATCTAACTATCTCATTGATCTTTATGCTTTGTCCACAAAAAAAATATTGATGATAAAGAGGAAAGTAACTTTCTAAAACATTAAAATTGTATTATTCCTCCTGGTAAATCCCCTGATGGGCATTTTATAGATTCCTTTAATTTGAAAAGATTTTTTTCAAGATTACCATGATAATTAAATAATAAATATGCTCAGTTATGTAACATTTCTGTTGGTGCATCATTTTGCGGCATATCACACAGATTAGATAAGACATGATTAGGTATTACCTAATTGGAAAATAAATCCGAACAAAAGTCATGGCGGTGTCTAAAATATCACAGGTAGAATTGGCTCTGTCTCCTCTTTCTGCTTTTCTTCCCCACCATTCTCCTCTTCCCTTTCTGACTCTGGCCTTGTGGAAAATACTCATAAACTGCAAATATTAAATAACTGCCAATCAACAAACAGAAGCTGTCTGCTTTGCCTCAGGAAAAGACATCCTAATTCTAGAATCTTCAGTCTGTGCAAGGTAAGTATTATTTCCACCTTATAAATAAATCAACACTCACAATGTGTATGCAACCTTTCCCAAGGTCACACGGACGGATAGGAAAAAAATGAGATTAAAATTTCAGAACCAAATTTCTTCCCATCATTCACATGTCCTCTGTAATGCTCATGACCCTACAGGCTCGGGGGCCTCAAGTCTACGGCTGCTACACGTGACAACTGTAAGACCGAAGCTTTCAGCTCTGCCATGCTTACCACTGAGTTTATGTCTAAGTAGCCAGAGAAAGCCTGTTTCCATCTGGGAGTAGCCAAGCTCAGCCATTTCATTTGTGCTGCCATAGATGTGGAGCAGAACTGCTCGGTGCCAGCTTCCCCGGAGACATCTTGGTTAAGGCAAGAAAGTGGAGCCCAAAGCCCAGAATGGCCGGTGATTTACTGAAAGAAATGAGATTGTTCCATGGAAGCATTTTACTGGCTCTACTCGAGTTTTGAACACTGGACATTTCAACCAGAAAGACAAATAAATGCAAGCAGGAAATAACAGACTGCTCCCACGGTCCAGTGTGCAGAGACCCAGCCAATCGCTAGCCTAGCTTTGGGAAGAGCAGAGGAAGAGGAACGAGAAACCATGCCTTGCATTTATTTACATAGTCACTTACAAATCTGACTCTGCCCTGGTCATACTTGTATAATTTGATTTTTTTAACAGCATGAGCCACAAAAGAACAGACAAAATCAAGAATTACCCTCTTCACAAAAGTCATTGTCAACTCAAGGGTCTCCCTAGTCTATAACATACTCAAAACTTCTTAGGGAGCCTAACAATGCCCATGTAGGTTAGAGAAATCTGAGCGACCACTTGCTTCCATCCACTGAACCTCCACAACGTTTCTACTGACACAAACTTTAAAGTAAGTGAATGTTTTATTTTGATGTCGCTGTCAACTTTCAAAAAGATGAAAAAAACCAAAAGCTCAAATGAAAGATACAAATACAACCTGAAAATTAAATGTTATTGGGGGGGAAAAAAAAAACGACAACCCCATGTTCCTTTGTATGTGTTTTTTGCTGATAATCAAGATTTCTGGGTTGCAAAAACATAGAGGGCAAATTATATTTGCTGTGAACTGCCTCGGGAATTATCTTTATCCTGCCAATGGTCCAGGTGGTTTTCTTCCAGAGAAATTTCCATATCAAGCTCACCCTGATTTGCATGTTCATAATTCAGCCGGGCACAGAGTCAGGTACTCCTCTGACTTACAGAATATGACCTAAAAATGACTTGACTTGATTTAAAATTTCTAGCCAAGCTGGAACAGTGCATCCATGGGTTTGTTTCCCTTTTCTTTTCCTAACCTTGAACTCAAGACTGCCACTAAATCCTATTAAAAACAATGACTACTAAAGTGACCAGAGACAGCAGGACCAAAGTTCACAGAACAAATACATGAGAAATATTTTAATTATAAAATTAGTAACTCCATACAGATAATTCTTTTAAATTTTTAAATAAGCTATGTGTATGGGTATTTTTGCCTGTGTCTTGCCCGAGCTAGTATCTCGCCGGCAACTCGCCGGCAAGGATTCACTCGGACAACCGGATCCTTCTACGGCAAAGCTTTTATTGCTTCAACATAAGGAAGACCCCGAACCCGGAAAATGGAGCTGCTTATATAGCCCGCAGCGTGACGTTTCAGCACCTGATGTGGCGTGACAGCACCTGATTAGTTGCTCGCCCATCACCACATTACTACGCGTGAATTTACTCTTGCACTTGCGCATAAGGCTTGTTTACTAGTTAGGCGCAGTGGAAGCCAGTGCCATCTTATAATGGCGATTGCTCACTGCACGGCTCTCCACACCTGTGTGTATGTGTGTGCACTGAGTGTGTTCCCACTGTTTATGGAGGTCATAAGAGGGTGTTGGATCCCTGGAACTAGAGTTATAGACAGTTGCAAGTTGTCATGTGGGTACCAGAAATCTTTTAACGGCTGAGTCATCTCCCCAGTCCCCAAATAATCCATTCTTTTTCTTTGTCTGTTTATTTTGTTTTCCAAGGCAGTTTCTCTGAGTAACAGAGCCCCGGCTGTCCTGTAACTTGCCCTGGAGATCAGGCTGGCCTCAAACCCACAGAGCTCTGCCTGCCTCTGCCTCCCTCCCAAGTGATGGGATTACAGGCATGCACCGCCATTCCCAGTCCAAATAATTCATTCTTAAAACTAACTATCTTGAGGAAGAGATATTGTTTCCATAAAAGAACATGAGTAATTGTCCATCACATACACACACAACTTGTCTTAAGATGCTATTGCCATGTGTTTAAAACTGTATTTACTGTAGGATTTATGTTAAGCATGCAAAATATAAAGAGACACCACAGCATTTTGTAGACAAAGGCCCATGAAGGTGGTGATGCTGATGGTGAGTGAATGAGTTCGAGTCAAACCAAGAAGTAGCATTAGTGGGCTCTGTTATCACACTGGATGTATTGGTGAACAGTTGGGAGATCAGGCAATACTGCTGGATGAGGGTAAGAAGTGTCAGGGATAGAGCAGTACTATGGGTTCCATCACCCCAAGGACAAGTTCACAGACAGATAACTGCACTATGCTGTATTCCAAGACCATTTTTAGAGGCCCCTTGGTTTGTTTCCCAAATGGAAACCTGAAATTCTGCTAATTGTAAGCACTCGCTGGGGAGGGGGGGGATGGCACTAGCTGGGGGGGGGGGGGATGGCACTAGCTGGGGAGGGGGATGGCACTAGCTGGGGGAGGCAAGGGACATGGCTCAAGCGGTGAAGCCTCTCTCAGCTCAGCCTCCTGTTTTTTGTTTTGTTTTGTTTAAAGATTTATTTATTTTATAGGAGTACACTGTCACTGTCTTCAGACACACCAGAAGAGGACATCAGATCCCATTACAGATGATTGTATGCGACCATGTAGTTGCTGGGAATCGAATTCAGGACCTCTGGAAGAGCAGTCTGTGCTCTTTTTTTTTTCTTATTAGATATTTTATTTATATTTCAAATGTTTACCCCTTTCCTATTTTCCTCTCCCGCCTCACCCTGCTCCCCAACCCACCCACTCCTGCTTCCTGGCCCTGACATTCCCCTGCACTGGGGCATAGAACCTTCACAAGATCAAGGGCTTCTCCTCCCATTGATGACTGACTAGGCCATCCTCTGCTACGTGTGCAGCTAGAGACACGAGTCCCACCATGTGTTTTCTTTGCTCCAGCCCCCAGACTCCTGGTTTAAAATTCTTTGCATAGAATAGACCAGCTCATTGCCTGAAGGATCCCCTTATTCCTATTCTAATTATTAAAAATGTAGTCTGAGCTAAAGGGGCTACACAGCATATCCACTGAGTCCCTCTCCACTGCCTTGGTTCTACATTAGGCTCCTGCCTTTGCATCTCTGTGTGGGAAGGGAGTCACCCCTGTTTCAGCCTCATTCTCTGTAAAGTTAGAAAACATGCTTCTAAGGATGGAGATCTTTGATTTCCTCTCACATTTCTGGAAATTGAAACAACAAAATTCAGGCAAAGGCTTGACATAAATCTAGATTTTTTTTTTCTAGAGGAAATAAAAATGTTAAATTTCTGTCCAACTCAATGTGAATTTATTTCCTATCATGCTTATAATACATGTATGATATTCTTAGGGTACAAGGGTTGCATAAGACCCCTTTTAATGCACAGCATGTCAGTGCCTACAATTTAGGATTTCAAAGTGTGAATATTAGCCAAGATTATTCATCCATCTAATTTTACAAAAATAAAGGCAGTTAAACCATCATGCTCAGAGAATCAATTGCACGAACATTTTTAAACTTAACTTTTAAGTGGCCTCCCATTAAGACATAAAGTGAATATCCACTTAGAGGGCTACAAATTAAAATGTCCTGCTTTCAATAGGGATTAAATAGATAGTGCCCTTAAAGAAGCCAAAACTGTCTTCTAGTTACGAGCCATTCCAAATGATCATTGAAGCAACAAGGAGCTGTTTCGTATATCATATCTTCAATGAGATAAGCTTCTGCCTGTCTACATCAACAGATCTAATATAAACCATCCATTTTATATACCCCACGGAATCTTTTTTGAGAAGCACATTAGAATTTATAAGTAAACTCTACACTGTTTGTTTTGGTTTATAAAGCTGATTAGCATAGATGCGCTTAGACCCATTTCTATTGAAATAAATGTTCTATAATTCCTGGTGTCCATCCATTCTCTGTGAGCATCAGTGGCTAGTCCTTTAAGGCACTGCCTGGAATATATCCCTAGACTTTCGCATTCTCTCTGATCCAAGAAGAGCACAGCAAAATGGAGCCCAGAGACTGAGAGACTTGCACGAGGTTACACAGCCAACTTTAAGTGATGGTGTTGTCATGTCCTCACGTCTACCGTGCTTCAGGACCCACTGTCAAGCGACGTCTCTTTGTCTTTCTTTCCTTCTGCCTCCTTACACCATCCATTTCTAGGCTTTCGGGCCCCCTCAGTGTTCTAGAAAGCCCTGTCTGACCTCACATGAGTCATCTGGCCCAGGCATTTTCCTTCTGTTTACAACCCCTTTCTTCTCCAAGGCCGAGAGTAGGCTGAATAATCAGCAACAGCAGCACCGCCAACAAAAATCTTATACACAGCTTCAGCATTTGTATATTTCTTCAAAGTATTGAATGCACAATAATGTTAATCTGATTAGAACAATGCTGACTATTACAGCCAAATTAATAAACTCTGTGTTCCCCAGCCATCAAATCAAAAGCCTTGTGACTCTCTAATCTGTCTCCTGAGTGTCTTATTTTAAAATGTTGTTCCAATTAAATAAATCTATAACCCTTCTGTTTCCTCTGTCATAGTTATGATGATTCAGTCACTATTTCCAGACCTAAAATCATCACTCTCTCTCTTTCTCACTCTCTCTCTCTCTCTCTCTCTCTCTCTCTCTCTCTCTGTCTCACACACACACACACACACACACACACACACACACACACACACACACACACTTACATACACACACACACAAAAAAACCTAAACAGGTGGGGTCTTCCTCTTATTTCTAAAATACTGGCATGCCTGTGCCTGTGTGGTGTCCACTGGAACCTTAAAATGAAGAAGGTGTGAATTTTCTTTTATCGAACATTACACTCTGAGACAGAGGCAGGCTTCAGCCTACCTGACTAGCCAGAGAATCTCTTTTCACTAGATTTTACACTGCCTTCAGTCTGTAAGCCCTTCGATGCTCTCTTACCAGGATGTGTTCGTTCTCTCTCGCTGACAGTAATTGTGTGTGTGCACCCTCTCTGCTGGCTCATCTAAAAGCTGTGGTTAACATCCTGTTCTTCCGCTCCTGTGATTGTTACACTTTTCTGTCATTTTCTCCGTTGTGTACAAGGTGACCTCATTCTCTCAGCACAAGTTGTTCCTCATTCTCTAATCCCATTTCTTCCTGCCCAAACAGGTCAATGCAGCCAAGGTAAAATATTCTCCCAACCTTATCTGTCTGCATCGTCTGATGACGCTAGAGCAGTGGTTCTCAACCTGTGGGTCATGACCCCTTGGGGTCAAATGACCCTTCTCCATATCAGATACCATGCATTTCAAATGTTTAACTACAATTCATAACAGTAGCAAAATTACAGTTAGGAAGTTGCATCAAAAATAATTTTACAGTTGGGGTACCACGCCATGAGGAGCAATATGAAAGGGTCTCGGCATCAGGAAGGTTTACAGTTGGGGTACCAGGCCATGAGGAGCAGCATGAAGGGGTCTCAGCATCAGGAAGGTTTACAGTTGGGGTACCAGGCCATGAGGAGCAGCATGAAGGGGTCTCGGCATCAGGAAGGTTTACAGTTGGGGTACCAGGCCATGAGGAGCAGCATGAAGGGGTCTCGGCATCAGGAAGGTTTACAGTTGGGGTACCAGGCCATGAGGAGCAGCATGAAGGGGTCTCGGCATCAGGAAGGTTTACAGTTGGGGTACCACGCCATGAGGAGCAGCATGAAGGGGTCTCGGCATCAGGAAGGTTTACAGTTGGGGTACCAGGCCATGAGGAGCAGCATGAAGGGGTCTCGGCATCAGGGAGGATGAGAACCACTGCTCTAGAGTCTCCTCACTTGTATCTCATGACCAAATTTTTCTTTAAAAAATGTTTAATTTTCTACAAATTCTATCCTGCTTAAATGAAAAAGTTATCATATTCGTGAACCTACTCAGATACATCTTTGAATAGGCATTTAAAGATGAAAAAAAAGCAAGATATATATCTAAGTAGGTGCATACACAACCTGCCATGCAAAGTCTCACAGTAGAAATAACTTCATATGAATAAGATTTAACCCTTTATAATAAAAATATTTATTTTAGAGGATTAAAGGAGATATCTTAGATGTTAAGCATTAGAAAAACTACGTTTAATCACTGGAAAACAGCAAGTCTTTTTTTTTCCCTAGCTCTTTAAAAAACATTTTAATTATGCAAAATCAACACAGTGTACTCTACCACAATACTCAACTGTTCCCTAAGCTTGATTGACTTTTATTAATTTTCATGGTATAATAATTCTTAAACACAATAGCTATTAAAAAATAACAATCCTAAAGAAAGTCTAAATGCATTATTTTAGAAACAATACACAAGAATTAGCAACAGAAGTTATTGCACTTTCCACTTGCTTGCGATTAACTGTGCTAATGCAGTTATAGAATTATAAAGGAAGTATTCCATAGTAACATACAGACCCAGAAATTGGTTACAACTTCTACACATGGCACTGATATAGCAAGCGTGCAAAGCATTGGGTGGTTCACACTGCAGGAGAATACAGTGCAGAGAAAACTCCATCACCCCTAGACGATGGGAGCCAGGTAATGGGGAACACACACACCTTTATAAGAGCCACACCCATTTCCCTGAAATACCAGAGACCCAACAATTTCCAACCTAAAATAGTGCCTAGGACGAACCAAAGTCAATTAGGAGACAAACAAAAGTGCTTTAGAGAAGATTAAAAACTTAAGAAAGGATCTAAAATTGTTCTCACTCATGTATTGTTTTGTGGTTTCTTTACTTTCATTTATTTACTCTGTCTGTCTGTCCGTCTCTCTCTCTCTCTCTCTCTCTTTCTCTCTGTGTGTGTGTGTGTGTGTGTGTGTGTGCTCGAGTGCTTTGGAGTGTGTACCTTTGAGAGGCCTGTGGTGCACTTTGGAGAGTCAAAGGACAACTTGCAAAAGTCAGCTCTCTGCTTCCACCATGTGTCTTATAGGTAATCCAACAGGATGTCAGGCTTGGCAGCAAGCATCTTTACCCCCTGACCCTTCTCTCTGGCCCTCACTTTATTCTTAGTTGTGATGCCATACAATTACTATGCAGACAGCTAGATAGTGCTGGAGACAGAAACTCCACCTGCTTCCTATCACTGAGTCAGCTTAGCAACTCTGATAGTCTGCACATAAAAAAGGAATTCAATTCAGTACTGATCATTTGATTAATTCCATTAGCCTAATTGAAGGTGTCAATGTGGAACTCACAGTTCATGGAGAGTATTAATGGGTCTATTTCCACACCAGTCGCTGATCACCTCAGCACAGAGCTCCCGGCTGGGCTGATCCTCACAACACATCCCACGGCATCTCTAACCCTCTTGCTTCAAAGAACCCTGGTATTTTCAGGAACTTAGATTCCTCTGTGTCTTTGTTCACATAAAACTAGAAGTCAATTGGTGTTGAAAATATCCAAGCCCAGTAGTTGAGCATTCCTTAGGCTAAAAGTATCTTCTATACCTGGTTTCTCTAGATAATACAAGCTTCATAATTTTTTAGGTTTTTTTTTTGAGACCATAATTATACCATTTCCCCCTTTGCTTTCCTACCTCCAAACCCTCCCAAGTGTCTACCCCACTCTTTGTTCTTCAATTTCATTCTTTTCCCTTTATATGTGTGTGTGTATGTGTATACACATACATATACGTCCCCAAATACATAGCTACAATATTCCCAGCCCTGTGCATGAGTATGTTCTCAGTGCTGACCATATCAGATAATCAGCTGGGGTGCTCTTCTTTGGGGAAGACTGTCTCTATCTCTCGTAGCATCCCTTAGCTGCCTCTAGTTCTCAAACTCTTTTTTATTAGATATTTTCTTCATTCACATTTCAAATGCTATCCCCAAAGCCCCCTATAACCTCCCCCGCCCTGCTCCCCAACTCACCCACTCCTGATTCCTGGCCCTGGCATTCCCCTGTACTGGGGCATATGATCTTCACAAGACCAAGGACATCTCCTCCCATTGATGGCTGACTAGGCCATCCTCTGCTACATATGCAACTAGAGACGCAGCTCTGCGGGGGGGGCGGGGGAGGCGGGGAGGGTACTGTGTTCCATCCAAAAGATGACTGTGAGCATCCACTTCTGTATTTGCCAGGCACTGGCATAGCCTCACAAGAGAGCTATGTCAGGGTCCTGTCAGCAAAATCTTGCTGGCATATGCAATAGTGTCTGGGTTTGGTGGTTGTATATGGGCTGGATCCCCTGGTGGGGCAGGCTCTGGATGGTTCTTTCTTCTGTCTCAGCTTCGAACTTTGTCTCTGTAACTCCTTCCATGAGTATTTTTCCCCATTCTAAGAAGGAGCGAAGTATCCACACTTTGGTCTTCCTTATTCTTGAGTTTCATGTGTTTTACAAATTGTATCTTGGGTATTCTAAGTTTCTGGGCTAATATCTGCTTATCAGTGAGTGCATATCCTGTGTGTTCTTCTGTGATTGGGTTACCTCACTCAGGATGATATCCTCCAGATCTATCCAATTGCCTAAAGATTTCGTGAATTCATTGTTTTTAATTGCTGATCATCACTTAAATTTTTTTCACTATGGTGCTATGATTTGGAAAATATTTTAGAGCAATAAGTGGACATTAAGCTCCCCTTTGCACCCGCTTTACAAGAGCATTTTTGTTGTTCTTGTTTTTAAAATATAAACATAACAGCTATTCTTGGTTGGCAACCAGACTACATCTGTAATTAACTAAAACCCAAGCAGCTGAGCACACCTGTGAGGGTTTTTTCTTTCTTTCTTTCTTTCTTTCTTTCTTTCTTTCTTTCTTTCTTTCTTTCTTTCTTTCTTTCTTTTCTTTCCTTCCTCCTTCCTTCCTTCCTTCCTTCCTTCCTTCCTTCCTTCCTTCCTTCCTTCCTTCCTTCCTTCCTTTCTTTCTTTCTTAAAACAAACTTTTCTTGCAGTGGGAAGATAGATCTTTAATCCAGATTTTTTTAAGGTGGGAAGTCACCTTTACTCTGGGCCCCCATCTTCTGCTGGCAGCCTACATAAAGGACATAGAAAAAGGAAGGTGGCTCTCTCTCTCGGCCTGCTTGCTTCTGCTTTTGCTGGCATGTCCATTCCTTCATTCCCATTACAGATTCCAGTGGATCCTGGAGACCAGATGAGAACCCGGCCTTGTGGACTGAACAGCTACTAGATTCTTCCATGTTCTGTTAGTAGACAACCACTGTTGGACAATCTGGACCACAGCTTGTAAGCTAGTCTGACAAATCCCTAAATATATAGAAAACATTATATTGTAAAGGTATATATATATTTTTTTCTCTAAGTTATATTTCTCCAGAGTCCTGCCTATAAAATATGGCATTAAAAAAAATAGTCCAAAAGAAATTTGAAGAACCAATGTAAAGGGTGATTTTTCAGTATTTCCCAGGACAGGTATAAAGATAGAACTAATTTACATAGCAGATGTTCAATTGCTCATAAATTTCTGAACCACTATAAAATGGTAGCAGATAAATTATAGTAGATATCCTGGGGAAAATGACACCCATTAAGCATAGGGTCCAAGAAGGCCTATTATCCTGGACATCAGCAATCACACCTTCATGATCCAGAGACAATTCTGAAGGTCCCACACACCCATGAAAGGAGTCTGCTCTGCCTTCAAGATGGTCACATGAATGTTAGCCATGCCTTCCTCTCTAAACCACTAGCAGCCAGCCACAGTTAGGGCCACACAAGTACAACAGAAGACTGTCCACATGAAAAATTTAATTCAAGGAAAAAATATTTTCCACAAATAATGAGAACAATAAATTTCACAAGAGAATTAGTAATATTAGATGCCTTTGACTACTTTCTCTAATCTAGAGGGAAAGCAAGAATAAGCCTTTTTAAAAGTATGTACTAAGAAGGTAATATGAAAGTTTTTCAAACTAATTTCCAATTCCTCCAAACAACTATGAGAATGAAGGCTTAAATAATTTCTCTAATAACAGTCCATTTTAAGTTTGTATCTAAATGCAAGAACAGAAAGCAAAACCATCATTATGACTTGTACTAATCAAAGGGTGTTTGACTGGGCCAGTGTGTAACAGAACGAAGAAACATAAAAATAACCTAGCACCAGTCACACCTTGTGCCTCTGAATTCTTTCAGCACAGGTAACACATTGTTGAATATCCTTTAAGAATGGATGGACCTGGAGGATATCATCCTTAATGAGGTAACCCAATAACAAAAGAAGTCATTAGATATGCACTCACTGATAAGTGGATATTAGCCTAGAAACATAGAACACCCAAGATACAATTTGCAAAACACAAGAAAATCAAGAAGAGGGAAGACCAACGTGTGGATACTTCATTCCTCCTTAGAATAGGGAACAAAATACCCATGAAAGGAGTTACAGAGACAAAGTTTGGAGCTAAGACGAAAGGATGGACTATCCAGAGACTACCCCACCCGGGATCCATCCCATAATCAGCCACCAAACCCAGACACTATTGCACAATGCCAGAAAGATTTTGCTGAAGGGACCCTGTTATAGCTGTCTCATATGAGGCTATGCCAGTGCCTGGCAAATACAGAAGTGGATGCTCATAGTCATTTATAAGATGGAACACGGGGCTCCCAATGGAGAAGCTAGATAAAGTACCCAAGGAGCTGAAGGGGTCTGCAACCCTATAGGTGGAACAACAATATGAACTAACCAGTACTCCCAGAGCTCGTATCTCTAGCTGCATATGTAGCAGAAGATGGCCTAGTTGGCCATCACAGGGAAGAGAGGCCCCTTGGTATTGCAAACTTTATATGCCCCAATACAGGGGAATGCTAGGGCCAAGAAGCAGGAGTGTGTGGGTAGGGGAGCAGGGCGGAGGGAGGGTATAGGGAACTTTCGGGATAGCATTTAAAATATATATAAAGAAAATATCTAATAAAAATAAATAAATAAATAAATAAATAAATAAATAAATAAATAAATAAATAAATGAAAGAATGGGTGCTTAGGGTTCCTCTTGGCAAGAGTTTACAATGGGATAGTAATGAGAACTTCTGAATGAAAACCATTTACATTCATTAAGGCACATCTGAAACCTCTAGGCATTCATGTTATAACTGCAATGTTAATTTCAATAATGAGATTCCTACATGCAGACTGTCCTGGAGTACAATCTGTTGGGTTGTGTTGGCTCCTCAGAACAGTGGGCGAGGTACTATTCACTGTCAGCCTAGAGATATCCCACACAAACCTGTTCCTGCAATAAAGTCAATGCTTAAAGAGGTACGTAAACAGGCATTGCTAGGCAACACTCACTCAACCATCTTCCTTTAATACTACTCCTGCCTTGAGTGATTCTAGCATGTCACATTTCATCCTAGCACATACTCATATGCACACGCGTGCCCACAGTGAAAGGAAAAGGAAAATATTCTATAAACAACTACTCCCCAAACCTCCTCTAACAAGGAATCTTACTCTAAATAGTCACTAAAGACCTGTGCATGTAAATATAATTAAGATGTTTTAAATGCTCTTCTTGTGTTACAAAACACAGATTTTAGAGGAGCCTGGAGAATAGTTTCACATTTTCTTGATTAAATGTATTACAAACTTTGACCTTAAAACAACTCTCCAAATATTCTTTGCTCATTTAACCACTTAAAATTTGGCATGTAGGTTTATTTATCAAAATGATTTTTCTAAGGAGTACCTCGGTGTATGTTTTTTCCTTCTCACCCCAACCTACCTTCATTCCTAGTAAATTATGAAAATCAGGAGGGCGTGGTACAATGCACCATGGCTATGACAGGTTTTTATTACACATTCATTTATTTATATATGTAACATCAAAAAACAAGTCTTAAAACTTTCT